>NW_026057576.1:39941894-40035018 GCF_023721935.1 Panthera uncia
AAAACACATCAAAAAAAGTCCTAAATCAGAAGTATAGCAAAAGGTTCTCAGGGAAGAGAAACATAAAGCGAGTCAATGAGGCCATTACATTCTAGGGTGCAAGTAAAGAAGCTAAAATTTTAAGCTAGATCTGGTCATGCTACTTTAATATGAAAAAAATCTCTTGATTCTTTCCTTTCCCCTTGAAAAAAAACTTTTAAACTGTACAAACCTCCCTGTAAGCATCTTATCTATTAGTAGTTTTAAAACTTTGAAACTCTCATCCAGACTGTACTTTAGAACTGCCGTAAATTAGACAGGAGTTTGTAAGTTGTCTCTAAATGGCTATAATTAAACCCTCACTTAGAGCTTTGCCATCTATACCAAGGGCAAACTCAATGTGATAAGGGGTGCATACGAGTTGGATTATTAAAAGGAAAAGAGGAAAAAAGAAAGAAGAGCTGTGACTTGGTATAGATGCCTGTGGAAAGAGTACGGGTTAGGCACGCCAATAATTTCTCCTAAAAAGAAATTATTATATGAAGATCAAAAAGGGTAGGTGAATAGAGGAAACATATTACAACCTTTCCTTTAAAGCTATGCTTAAAAATGAACTCTTAGCCAGGAAATCTATTAATTGTTAAACTTTTCATCTTCTAAATACACTGTGAAAACAAATGTACTTCTTGAAAATGACCCTAATTCAAATCCAAGGTATACCAGTAGGTCAAATTCTTTGAAGTGAATCTAATTAGCAAGAACAGGCCACCTAGCCCACGGGTAAGCAAAGCCATCTGATGAGAGCTAGAAACAGGGATGCTATTAATGTCAAGGATGGAAGAATTGGCGGCTAATGACACAATACGGTTGCTAGGTTGAATGAAAAAAAAATAAAAATAAAAAACAGAAAACCTCACTCTTTGAGACAAGAAGGGAATTACCAATTGCTCTTTCCCTAACTCCTAAAGAACTTAAAATATCAGTATGTACATATGACATTGCTGCAGTTTCAATTATGACAGTGTTTCAATGATTTTTTGTGAATTTATTTACTTGGTCATTTAATAAACCGCTCTTCGTTTCAGGAACAAAACTTTCCGGAGAAGAACTGAACACTTATGAGAAGTTGCTGTCCAAGGGTGAGGATTCGTGATTTTTTTTTATCACTAAAGGACACTCTCCAACTATGATACAAGGATAATAAAATATCTTTAATTATTTCCTATTTGAGGGAAAATGTACCTTACCTTTACAAAACATAATAGTTCACATTAAATGTTAGTAGGCATTACTTTCTCTGATCAAGGAGACTGTCACAGAAGAAGGAAGATTACAATATGAGCCTTTATCTGATGAGGCAAACCAGATACAAAGAACACAAAAAACTGGCATGGGTCTGTATCAGTACTTCACCAATATATAAGTAAAAGGATCTTCTGACTCTTAGTTCATTGCGTTTCCCACTTCCATAAGGTTGGTTTAAAAGTACTGTCACCCCAGGGCGCCTGAGTGGCTGTTAAGTGTCCACTCTTGATTTCCGCTCAGGTCATGATCTCACGGTTTGGGAGTTTGGGCTCCACATTGGGCTCTGTGCTGACAGCACGAAGCCTGCTTGGGATTCTCTTTCTCTCTCTCTCTCTCTGCCTCTCTCTCTCTCTCTCTCAAAATAAATAAATAAACAAACAAATAAATAAATGTTAAACAAATTAAACTGACTTTGCCAGGTGATAAAATTCTGTTCCATAATGAACTTAAAAAAAAAAGCAACAAAACAAATAAAAACACCATATCCCATTGCCTTTTTTCTAAAGAAATGTGAGCTCCTGGTGCTCATGTTTCATTTGAAATGCTCAGAAATATCTTATTTCCTCGGGGGAAGTGCAATGCCATTTTCAAGGATGGCACACATCAAAGTCAATTTGCTAATTGGTTTTAGTTGTTTTCCAAGAACTATGATTGCTACCTAGTTATTCCAGCAGCCATTCTAAGGGAAGCGAGGCTGATCATTTGATACCCAGATTTCAGCAAAAATAACAATAATACAGTGTCACCATGATTTTCAATATAAAGAGACTAATATATACATCTTGTTTGTGCTAGTGATCCGTTTATGACCTGATATCAGTCTTTTCACTCTCTAGGAATTTCTAACAACCACTAATTTTCCAAATTCTCATTTTCCGCATATGCATCATTATGTGGAGATCAATACAAACACTGCTAAAGGTTTCTAACTAAAAATAATTAAAAGAAAATTTGTTTAGCAAGATGACCTTCTAACAGAGGGGTAATAACAGTATAAAGATACAATGTTTCTACTGGTATATTGTTTATTTACATTAATTGCTTACAGGTGGTTAGTGGACATTATTAATATGCTTGTTCCTTTTTCTTTAAATATCCTTGTGTTTTCAGAAATTAGATTTCAAGCACAGAATCTAAACTAAGTCACTATTTTCAAGTAAAAATACCTCAGATCAGAGTATAAATAACAGTATATATCACATATAAATGAACATTTTTTTATGTGTACACTCGAGCTATGGATATTTTAATATTTGATGTTTAACGTATTTATACCCTTGCTTTGATTACTAGTTAAGCATCCTATCTTAAAAGTTCAAAAAATCTGATGTTATTTGTGTATATCTGTTGATTCTACAAAGAAAGAGAGTTGAGACATTTTTAGGTAAGAAAACATGAAGAATATTTACACCGGTTTTCAGAAAAGGTAAAAAATAAATAAAATATAAATGAAATGAAATCTATGTAATTTTTTCTCATGCCTACCGCCACCCTGCCCATCCCCTCCCATCTCCCCACCCAACAGAACGGTGCTTCAAAAAAACACTAATCCAACTGTTGACTCAGCATAGAATCATTCCTTGTCTCCCATTCCAGTCCCACAAATTAACCAGAAGTGTTTCAGACTATCTAAATGAGGTATTGATGATGTCATGGAAGTGATTAATCAGGTTTATGATGATATGATCACCACCTTCTCAGAGCTTTTGTCTTCTTTTTCATTATCCTTACTTATAATTGAAATGTATAGCTTATGGTAAAAGGTTATGGATTTTTGGAGGATTCTTAACAGTAAGATTATAAGAGGGTAGTCATTATAATAAGAGTAAAATGGGTTCAGTTACATTTAAATTCTAACAATGGTTTCAAATATTACATGTCTGCTAGGGTTTAACAGAAAAAAAATCAAGTTTTAGAACTCTGGGGAATAATATGTCAATCTTGGGAAAAAGCCTGGAATGTGAAAGTCTTTGGTGGACAGGCACTTAAATGTGTTTAATGTAGAAAATGAAAGACGGTTACAACTGTATTTTCTATTTTGTTCTAAGAAACATGTCTGACAAAGAAAGGAAAGAAAAGGTATCTTTAACTAGAGTCAAAGATGTTGGTAATAAATCAGTTTAATGGCTCATAAGATTCTTCTCTTATATATATATATACGCGTATATATATATATACACAAATTATATATATTTTGCAACAATGTTGTACATTATCCATTAGTCTAAAACAGCACTGTGTCTGTACTGTTCAGGAATAATACTAGGCCAGTATACATTTTCCTCTTAACATTATTACTTACTATCATTTAATGAAACTGACATTAATTCTTCCCTCTCAATAGAAAATCTGGTGAAATGTATTCCCTTCTCCATTACTACAGGTTGATTTTTTGTTTTATTTTTTGAAAGTCAAATATTGTCTTTACCTTCTTTGTTCCCGTTCCGCTCCACCCCATGAAGTCCCTGACGGACATATAATGAATATGCTTTAGGTTTTTATTTGGGGAGGAGCGGTGAAATGATGAAATTTTAGTTGGATAAATGTCTTAATACCACCAGAGAACAAAGGAAGTGCTTACCAAATGTAACTTGAAAACATAATGATTTATTTCATTGTACTCACACAGTATAGTCTTACTCATAGTAGTAAAACTATTTTTATTTTTCAGTCAGATTAATCCATTATAAATAATTATAATATGGTCCCCACTTTGCAAATGGGTTCCAAAAGTTATGGTGACATAGAAATATGCTAGCAGTGATTGGTAGAAGTGGAGGACTAGTTAATTCTAACTTCAAGACAAAATTGAGTAGCCTCCAGCACCAGCATGCATGTGTTACATGGCAACACTATCTATCAATATTAACATTAATTTATTGGAAACAAAACACCAAACAGAGATCTGTCAAATAGACCAAGGTATTAAGCTATATCACTGAACATCAGCTTTGCCACATGATGTCACAGTTTCTCTGTCTCTCACCTCATGCCGCAATGTCAAGATAGTTACATTTTCATTTTTAATAATTCTTGAATGTTTTACTTTCCACAAGAAAATCATAACTTGTCAATTTAATGGTACCCTGAGACACAAAACTCAATTCTGTAATTAATACTCAGTATTGAAATAACCACTTATCATTCTGCACTCTAAAGATAAGACACTATTTTGGAGAAAAGTTCTTCAGGGATATACTTCTTTAAAAAACAAACAAACAAACAAACAATGGGCGCATAGGTGGCTCAATTGTTTAAGCGCCCAACTCTTGATTTCGGCTCAGGCCATGATCTCAGGGTTTGTGGATTCGAGCCCTGCATAAGGCTTTGCACCAACAGTGCAGAGCCTGCTTGGGATTCTCTCTCTCTCTCTCTCTCTCTCTCTCTCTCTCCCTCCCTCCCTCCCTGCTCTTTCTCTCTCCATCTCTCAAAAATAAATGAATAAATATTTTTTAAAAATTAAAATTAAAAAAAGATAAACAAGCAAAAAAAACCCTCAGATACAAAGCATTATTTTACCTTATTTTTTCCCTCCTGACCATACACTTACCAATTACAAAACTTTCTTCTCCAGCCAACCAATTAAGCAACAAAAGTCCCCACCTTTTGATTGATTTCTACTTATCTTTCAAATGGATCTCAAAAGTTATTTCTAGTGTGAAATTTCCCATGAAATTACAAAGAGCTTGCTGCTTCCTCCTCTGATCTCCCTGGGCAGGTTTGCTGACAAAAACTCTTTTTCTGCAATTATTACTCTGATTTTCACCAGAAGATTCTAACATGCAGCCTTCTGCTCCATTTGTGTCTGTCTCCAGAGCCTACTATGTGCATGGTGCATGGCTGTACCAATTATTTGATGAATAAATAATTAAAGGCATTAAATATATATAAATAGGGTTCTTTCCCTCAAGCTGATATTGGGTAGTTTTTAAAAGTCAGTTTGCTATTATCTGGCTGCCAATCAAATCCCCTGGAATATGCATCTAAGGAGAGGGTGATGATTGTAAACATATTTTCAAAAAGCCTCCTATCAGAGACTATCATTAATTTATAGTTGCCTCAATTTTTATCCACGACCACTCAATGTAAAGATATATTTCTTTTAAATAATTGTGCTTGCTAACAGAATGAACTCTTCTAGACTAAAAGGAATGGTAGATATATCATTTATATTTATGAAACTCTGAGATGTATGACTATATTTATACTCATAAGAATTATACTCCCCACTCACTGGAAATGGAATTAGTCTATACTGGGTAATGATTTCACCTTCAGAGAACTGATTTTAGCTTTTTCATTAATGGATTAATATAGATTTCACAGTGACTGTTACCAAGGTTCAAAGGTAGTCAGTGTGGTATTTATGATTGTATCAAGTTTTTTTCCTTCTACTTCCTACTACAACCACTTTGTAGGGGTTTTCAGTAATATTTAACCGGTTCTATGTGGAGGTTTTGAAGATTTGAAGGTTTGACTTATTTTTTTATTTTTTTTTTAACATTTATTTGTTTTTGAGAGACAGGGAGAGACAGAGCATGAGCAGGGGAGGGGCAGAGAGAGAGGAGACACATAGTCTGAAGCAGGCTCCAGGCTCTGAGCTGTCACCACAGAGCCCAATGGTGGGGCTCAAAATCACTGACCATGAGATCATGACCTGAGCTGAAGTTGGACGCTTAGCCGACTGAGGCACCCAGGTGCCCCTGAAGGCTTTACTTTTGACCGTGAGATTGTTTACTGTTAGCAAGTTTTTTTAAGAATTAAAAGAAAATGTTCATGCCTTTTATCCAAGTGTTGTGATTTAATATTCACAAAAATTAGTTAAAAGTCATTTTAAATGTTAATTGTAATCTGAGGGCAGACATTTCCATTTTATATGCTACTGTTGTTCATGCTGTTGAATATCACAAACACTTGTTTAAAAATCCTGCTAACCAACATATATTTTCACAAACATGTGATCATGCAAGTCTCTTGGAAAAACAGCCCATCTTCATAAATATGTAATGATGTAGCTTCTCAGAGTAAAGTCTACATATACATTCAGATCACATTTCCAAGAAACGAAATTAGTAACAACCAATATAATTATTCTGAATATGACTTATTTTATCATGTCTTATATTATTCTAAAATAGATTACAGTCCTCAATTTTCCTTTAAATTGTGTGCTCAATCTCATTTTGTCTGTCCATGTGTTTTCATGTTTCTTCACACTCTCAGAACATGCATTTGTAAAATCATTGTAGTAACATCAAATCATGCAAGAAGGAAACTCTCCTTATTTCATGAATAAAGTCATTGGATTAAGAAGTTAGCCACTTCAAATTTTACCATCTAATCTTTATCTAGATAATGTGTTTAAAGTATCATCCCAGGGCCCCGTTACCATCTTCTATTCCCCAACATTTAGCTTCCTCCTTTTTCTCAAACTCTTTTTCAAAATGGTTGAAACCAGTGTGGAAGATCATTAAAGAAATATGACCTTTTTCTTTCTTGTATGCACACAGGAATTGGTTCATGAAAACTGATTTCTAAACACACATGAACAAATATGTTCTGCCATTATACATAAGTCAAGTTCTGAGTCAAGGATTGAGGATGACCATTTGAAATGATAACAATTCTCAAAAACTGTTAAATTTTCTAGGACCTTCAAAGAATTTGAACCAAATGGCTTTGAGACTTAAACATAAATTCTGATGGTATATAAATTCATTTCAACAGCATCTCCCCTGTATATTAAAACAGGGTCCAAAAGAGGCTTAAAAACTTGATGTTTATGCTCTCAGGTGGTTCAAAGTTAGCTGGAAAAGAGATTTCAATTCCCTTGACTAGTTAGAGGGGACTAAATGTAATGTCAGATAAGCAGAGCCATATTGATTTGTTTTTGCTTCCTAGAAGCTAATCTTCCAGTTTCATGCAGACTCAAAAATGTAGTCAATGACTTTATCCATGAAAGTTCTTTCCAGATAGTGATCTTTACCTCAACTAAAAAATACTTTATAAGGCTTGCATAGCATTTTATACAGATATATGTGTCTATTTTAATGAAAATGCTATTACCTTTCTGTTGTCTTTGCTGTAAGAAAATGCTGCCACACACACACACACACACACACACACACACACACACGCTTTATTTTCGTAGTCACATATTTTTCATAATGAGAAAGAGGGAGAGAAAGAGAGAGAGAGAAAGAAACAGGGACAAAGATATAGAGAGACAACATTTAGGCATATGACTACAACTAAAAATGATTGTTAGACAATTTTCCATTGAAAAAATCTTCATTGATAAACAATGTCTAAAATACACACACCTATGTTTCAAAATGCTGATTCCAGAAAGAATGCATTTCCCCAATGATATGAGTTAATCCCCACTTCCCTTAAACTGTGGACAAATGGCAAGCATGGTAGGCCAAGTCTCTGTGATTTTTGATATGAGAACCAATCGGGGCCACTGATCTAGCTTACACTCCTCCATCTCGTTTTTACTCTGACCCAAAAATAGAAGTCACCCTGTGACTTATGATTAGATCACATCCTCTAGTGGATTCCCTGAATAAACAATAATTCCTGGGGAGAGAGCAGCCAGAAACAAATGGGATACCTGGTAGTTGCCTAAAACTTTGGACAAGATCATCCCACCCACAACACTGCTTCCTATACTATGATTTTTATCGTATAGCACCCACTGTCCCATGCCAGGAAATGGATGGAATCTACATGATGAGCATAGAAATTGTTATCATGGAGGAATGGAACTAGCTTCCAAGGTCATCAACCTTTCACACTTCCATTTATCTTATACCTAGGGCTGTCTTTTCGTTGTTTTTCTTTTCAAAGCTTCCCATATTCTTACTTAAATTAGTATTTGTCTCTATTAAGTGGAGAGTGAGGAGCACCAAGGTATTTTTCCTAAGTCTGTGCCTTCTATCCCAATCCAGCATGCTATTATCAGGAAAAAATCAAATGTGGAAACAACAGTTTTTAGTTTGCAGTTCTTCGAGAAAATAAACTCAAATGGCATCTTTATGTTTTACTAACACAGTCATGTAAAGCAGTGTATAATATGTTAGATTACCAGCATCATTCCTTACTTTAACACTAATCCATAATTCATGCATTATTTCTTATCTTGTTTCAGTAGAATGTTATAATAGAAAATAAACTGTCATCAGTAAAATGTCAAAAAAAATAATATCCAATAACAACCAACAATTTTTTGAACGAGAACTGTTCTACAGTAAGTGATCAGAACCTATTTAAGATTTTAGGTCCTGCATATGTACTGTCTGCTGACAAGCTATGCAATTATAAATGTATTCTTCATGTCAATGTCTTGAAAGTTCCTAATGGAAATTGTACAATGTAACTAGGAGGTTCCAAATACTGTTAAACTCTACAAATTCTCTGTTTTATCATTTTCTTCAGTGAACAGGTACATTTTTAAGGCACCCAAGTGTCAACAAGTGTATCTAATAGAGCCTTGAGCTTCAGTGATTTCATAAAAGAGGAACTTGCCAACGAATTTAGGAAACTCACATTATATATTCAGGTTAGATTCACAAATCCAATGTTGCATGGCAAGAAGTCTATGCTCATTTCTTGGTATCATGAATTGCAATTTTTCCCCCAATTCAGAGAACCAAACCTAAACCTTCATAAATGAATGAACAACTCAAAGGTAGCTCATACTGTAGGAGTCTTAGAGAAGGAATTTATCATGTATTCAGTTTAAAGGGTTCAGTTTATGACAGCCATGAAAACGATCTATGTCCAATCTATCCTGATATGGAATCAAGTCACCCAAAATAAATCTGATAGATAATTTATAGTAAAAATACACCTCAACCTCTTCATATATACATATAGTATATATACACAAACACATACACTCTCACATAGATATGTGTATATAAGCTTTTCTTTTTAATTTACATGGTAATTTTTGTTAAGAGAAAACAATATATTAAGTGACACACTTGCAAACTTCTTAAAATCTACTGCTATATGAAGCTAGGAATTAGAGACAAGTTTTGAATCATCGGAAACAGGGAATTATGCCTTGCTAGTTTGTATAATCTCAGTACTACATGACATACAGTGGGTATCAAATATAAATTTGACAAATGAAAATGAATGAATGAATGAATGAATGAATAAATAAATAAATTTGTCAAATGAAACTGAATTGAAATACTAAAATCAGGAACTCAATGGAAAAAACATGTATGTTTTTCCAAGGTTAACAAAATTATTTCAGCCAATAATTTGAGGAAATAATTTATGAAGCCAATTAAGACATAAATCTTAGGTAAGAGTATTAAATATATATATTTTAGTGATAGATGAAATACAACGCAAAAGCATTATAATTCATGACATTTTCAAAAATTACTTAGGTATCTCTACCATTTAAAAAATTTATGGTCAGATATATAATTCAGGTTAAATATTTTATAATAAATCCCAAACACATTTTATTCTCTCACAACACATTTTTTCGTTCCTTAAGTTGTTCCTCTCAGTCTGTGCAGTGCAATTGTCTGTTATTCTTTGCATGTAAAACAGAGTTGGGGCGCCTGGGTGGCTCAGTCAGCTAAGTGTCTGACTGGCTCAGGTCATTATCTCATAGTTGATTTTGAGCCTCACATTGGGCCTTGCACTGAGAGCTCGGCGCCTGGAGCCTGCTTTGGAGTCTGTGTCTCCTTCTCTCCCTGTCCCTCCCCACTCACACTATGTCTCTCTCTCTCTCTCTCTCTCTCTGTCTCTCTCTCAAAAATAAATAAACATCAAAAAAATAAAAATAAATAAAAAATAAAACAGTGTTGTTTGCCTTTGGAATTGGTAACTTTAAAGTCTGCAGAGCACAAAGTGAAGCAGAGATGGGTCAGTGGGTTAAACATATTTTCCTTGGCAGTCTACACTACTGGGTTTGAACTGAATACTTTCATATCTTATGGAGAGAAAATTGGCCAATACTATTTCAGGGTAAGCTGTGTAAAAAGTGCTATGAAGGTCACATCTCTGTTTCTGAATTGCCCCACCATGGCAGAGCTAGGAGAAGGCTCCCTAACTCTACAAGCAAATTATTGCTCTCCTTTTCAAATGAGGAGAGTAGCAGGAAAATATGGGCATTGCTTCTTTCCTAAAATAGGACTTTTAAAAATCCACTTGAAGAGGACTTAATTGATTTGTTCGTTGTATAAACAACATTTATTACACTGATAGTTATTTCAATCTTGGATGTTTTTTAGATGCAAATTAAAACACTTCTCTATACTTTTACTTTTGTTGTTTTCTGTATATTTCATCTGACTTGTTGCATGACCTTGAGCTGAGATTTTGGACAGTTTGGGCTCAATCGTTCCAAATGTAAATCTCCTTCTAGTCTTTTTTTTTTTTTTAACGTTTATTTATTTTTGAGACAGAGAGAGACACAGCATGAATGGGGGAGGGGCAGAGAGAGAGGGAGACACAGAATCGGAAGCAGGCTCCAGGCTCTGAGCCATCAGCCCAGAGCCCGATGCGGGGCTCGAACTCACGGACCTCGAGATCGTGACCTGAGCTGAAGTCGGACGCTTAACCGACTGAGCCACCCAGGCGCCCCTTTCCTTCTAGTCTTAAAATGATATAATTCTTATTTGTTGATGTTTAAAATCCTGTATCTAAATTCTTTTCCTTTTATTTTTAAAAAATTTTTTTAATGTTTATTTATTTTTGAGAGAGACAGAGACAGAATGCAAATGGTTTAGGGGCAGAGAGAGAGGGAGACACAGAAGCAGAAGCAGAGGCAGGCTCCAGGCTCTGAGCTGTCAGCACAGAGCCCGACGCGGGGCTCGAACTCACGAGCTGTGAGATCATGACCTGAGCCGAAGTCTGACGCTCAGCCAACTGAGCCACCCAGGCGCCCCTAAATTCTTTTCCTTTTAAAAAATTTCTGCACACTGATAATAGAAAAGCCAAAATGTAGATGGCACTTCATGTCAGCAAATAGCCACATGCCCATTCAGACAAGACAAGTAATGATTTATGTTATAAGAATAGGGGGAGAAAAGAAGACTTGTAAACACAACCATGGGCACAGAACCACTGCTAACTCCTTTTATGCAAAGAGCTGAGTTGGCACACTGTCTCCAAAGCTCTGCAGGGAGAAAAGCTGTCAGTGGAAGAGGGAGCTGATGTCTGGCTGGGGAACAGAAACTCAGCAACATTGAAAATAGTGCAAAGTATGGACACATTGACAGGCAAAAGAGATTCATGCCATTGGGAAGGCCAGCAGGAATCCAATGTAGCTTTTAGCAATGACCAGTCATTAACACATAATTAATGCTGAATAAATATTTATTAAATAATGAATGGCTTTAAAGGCATATCATGCATAAATTGCATGAATAAATAAATGAAACAAGTATACCTGAAATGTTCTAGAATCACAAAACTGTGGGTAGGTGTAATGGAGAAGGTTCCAGGTTAACTGAAGGTAAGATGTGTTTCCAGAGGTGACTCTTGAGTTACCTTTTAAATGAAGAATACACTGTAAGTTATTGAAGCAGAACTGAGGTTCCTTTATCCCTGTGTCTACTGGGTAGTTAGGAAATATTAATGGAATAAGAAAGAGAGAAGGTGGGGCAAGAAACAAATCTATAGAATTTGTTAGGGATAACTGGTACAATGCTAAGGCATTTGTTACTATACTGTGGCTGACAGGAGAAATAAATGGGTTTTCATCTGGTAGAAGGGTGGAAGGTGACTCAGTGAGCTGGAATGAGGCAAAAGGGAGTCTAGTTAGAAAACTCCTGTGATTATCCAGATAGGATGAGGAAGATCTGAAAACCAATGGCAGTGGAGGACTCTTCTAGATTTTCATGGGTGATCAGCCTCAACGATAAACTGTAAAGTTTACCTTCTACAGCACTTCAGTGAAACAGATCTTTTTTGGTAAAATATAAAGGAAGTTACCTTACTATAAGAAATACCAGCACCCAAATTTCCTTCCATTTAAATGTATACCTTCTACTGTTTACAGAAAGAAGTTAGTGTTTGTTTGTATGGTGCTTACTTATAGATCTACCGATTTACTTGGGGATGGGAAGGAGAAGATTGGGACTAATAAATATTTTCATGTTTTGTGGTCTTTTCCTTAATGGCCAGCCATAATCAGTTATACAAAAACCTACAGCAACATAATCATTTGCCCACAGCAGAACCAAATAGGTTTATTAATGTGTGGCCTAGATATATTTGCATTCACATCTTTGCAAACTCTGGGAAAAAAGTGAGAATTTTCAAACTTCCATCTCATTTGTAATACATTAAGAAGCCATCATCTTTACAATGTCAACTGCCCTATTTCTAATTTGATGTTTGATTTTAATACAAAATGTTCTAATTAATACAGAAGTTTGAGAAATGGACCAGAAAAAGAGGTGTAATAGATTATGTTTCTTTAATGAACACGGTCTACTTTTTAAATGAATACAAGGGACAATTTCATATAGTAGAGGACACAACGCAGTTAATTTTAAATAAATGTAGCTGTGAGATAACCAGAAGATGAAAGGATACTATTCTATACTGGTTACATTATACTGAATAAAGTTTAATTATTGTAATGTATGCCAATGATCAGAGCATGGGCATATATATTTAAGTAATTCTGATGGTCTCTTGATAAGAGGGGAATTCCAAAAATGGCAGAGCTCAAGGGAATATCCTTGCAAAACAATGTTGGTCATGTACAATGTTCTTTTTGTGCATTTGTTTGTTTGTATATCTTTGCATCTTAAAAAAGAGAAACATGATATTACTCTTCATATATGAGAAAAACTTCAAATGTTAATGCAACATTCAACAAAACTCGAAATTTTAGTGTTAGAGCTTAAAGGATGAGGAAAAGTAAAAGATACTTCATCAGTACATGATTGATGGATATTTTTGTGCACTAATGGTTTATTCAAGAATCTGAGGTACCCCTACTGAATGACACCACTAAAAAATAAATGTCTATAGGAAGTTTGAAATACATAGGACTGAACTTATACAGTACCCAGAGAACATACTTACATAATGAGAAAAATATTCTGTATCAGCAAAATACTCTCCTTCTTAAACCAAAAGGTCATTAGGCACTTGGAAATTATGGGGTAAAATATGAGGTAAAAATTTATACACTAAAAAAATGCCCTTATGTTGTCTCTTCCATGGTGTATTTACATAAACTCTACAGTCTCATTATACTATCAGCTATTTAACTATCAAACATTCAAAATTTCCTACCAAGTGAAAATCATTCTTCTAGCATAGCCTGACCCATGCATAGATTATGGAATGAAGATAAAAAATAACTACAATTTATTTTGTCAAAGAAGATTTAAATCTATTGAGGAAGCCATATATAAATATCCGGAGAAAGTATGGGTAGGAGGGCTGAGTTTGTGTATAATATGCATCTAACATGTTTTAGTGTTTAGTAATGTTTAGTAATAATGGAGAGGAGGGGATAAGGACAGAAATATTAAGTATCAGAATTACCCTGAGAACTTGGGTAAAGCACTTTTGGTCTCTCATGGAATATCACAATATCAGAGGAGCCATCCAGGGGATATGGGTGATAATTCTGATCATCATAGAACTCCTCTCAACTCCTCCTTCACAGATAACCATTTTACAAAAATGAAAGTTCTTCAAAGGCAAGAACTTTGTCTTATGCACATTTTTATTCCAAGAGCCTAACACCTCCCAAAGGCATAGTTGCTTCTTTAGGATATGTGATGAACTGGCCTGGTGGAATATGTGATGAGCCCATGCTGAAGACCTGAGTTAAGGCTAACTCTACACAGACTGTTAACTACCATTCACTGTGACTCTAACAATGATCCCAAATGTCACTATTACTCTCAGCACCGGTCATTACAACCTATAATGTTTGCTTCCTATCCATGATCAGAAATGAACGAATGAATGAGTGAATGAACAAATGAACAAAGAATCGAGCAAAGGTCTGTGGGTCTGGAGGCAGCTCTGTTGCAGTGGAAGGCACACTAGATTTGGAGTAAAAGCATCTCAGTTCAACTCTTGGCCTTGTCACATACTAAATTAATAGATATGGACAGTGACATCTTTATTCATATAACTGCTGTAAGCAATAAATAAAATAATATGTATAAAAATGTTCTTCATGGGGCCTGGCACATATTAGCTTTCAGCTGAGTAGATGATTGTAGATTCTTTTTTTTTAAATGTTTATTTATTTTTGAGAGAAAGAGAGAGACAGAGACAGAGCAAGAGTGGGGGAGGGGCAGAGAGAGAGAGGGAGACACAGAAACCAAAGCAGGCTCCAGGCTCTGAGCTGTGAGCACAGAGCTCGATGTGGGGCTTGAACTCTTGAACCACGAGATCATGACCTGAGCCGAAGTCTGATACTTAACCAACTGAGTCACCCCAGTGCCCCAATGATTGTAGATCCTGAATTTGGAAGGCATCAAAGGGACATAAGTGATATAGGCCAAGCATGAGAAAAATAAATGAGAAAGAAATATTAATACAATGGGATCGGAAAAAGATGAGATGGGTGAGTCATGGAGAATATATTTTAGTATAATTCTATGATAAGCATTAACATTTCTGCTTAAGAAAATGTTACTGATAGCAGGGAGTCATGTAAATACAGATCTTCTATTTGCCTGAAATAAAATCAAAATCATTTACTGGATCAATGACTTCAGCATATTGGCCAAATGTATGCCCACACCTCTTGAATCATAAACATACTTTGAATTTAGGAAATGTGTTGATTCTAAGAAGATATCACAGGTTGATATCATGTAATCAATGATTGAAATGTATTAAAGGAGTGTTCAGTCCTGTTTCTAACTACAGTAATAGTAAAGCATAAACGGATTGCAATTAATTTTTTAAAAATATCTTTGTGAAATTGTGTTCTACATGCTTCTTTGATATCATTGACTGGCTAAACAGTTCTGTACTAATTACTGAACTAATTTTCCTTTTTTTTTAAGTTTTTTAATTTATGAGAGAGACAGAGCATGATTGGGGGAGAAGCAGAGAAAGAGGGAGAGGGGGAGAATCTGAAACAGGCTCCCTGCAGTCAATGCAAAGAGCCTGATCTGGGGCTCAAACCCACGAAACTGCAAGATTATGACCTGAGCCAGAATCAAGAGTCAGATGTTTAACCCACTGAGTCACCCAGGCACCCCTAATTTTCCTTTTCTGCTTTTTAATTAAATTCATTTATTTATTTTGGGATAGAGAATGAGGACGTAGGAGGGGCAGAGAGAGAAGGAGAAAGAGAAAATCCCAAGTAGGCTCTGCACTGCCAGCACAGAGCCTGATGTGGGGCTCGAACTCACGAACCGTGATATCATGACCTGAGTTGAAATCAAGAGTTGAACACTTAACCCACCGATCCACTCAGGTGTCCTAATTTTCATATTCTAAGTATGTTCTTTTATTCTCCATGTAAGAGGAAGGTAATGACACCAAGCTTCTCTATATGAATGCCTGATAATAAAATTTATCGGTGTGAAGTGACTGTTATTGCTTACAGTAAACTTTAAAATTGTTATTGCCTTTGTGAAATAATCAGGTTTTTTTAGAAAAGAAAAATTAGATATACTTAAATTATAGAATTAAAAATAGCAACATATATGTAATTCAATCAATCCTAGTTATTCAAAATTAGAAAATACTCTTAGCTTCATGTTATGAAACAGAACACTGAGATTCCGAAAGGTTACATGATTTGTCCAACGTCATATAGTACATGATAGGCAGAGTTAGAACTGGAAGAAATGAGGCCACCAAATACCACATCTCATGCTTTAAACTAAAGTCAGGAATGAGGACGATAGCAATAAGCAAGTAACTTCTGAAGTGCTCAGTAGAAAGTACAGGATGTTTTTGGTTGATTTATTGAATTATTCTTGAATTATTGAATTATTATAACTGCATTCATTAAATGTACTTGGAAATTCTACTGTTGGAATGATTATGACTTCATTTTATAAATAATAGGTTCTTGGGTTTAGGTTTATACGAGTGAAGAGTGCAAAAGACCTTGGAGCCTTAAAGGTATTTTAATTTATTTAGGACTTGATTTGTCTATTTAAAAAAATCTATATCTGCCTTAGATTTTCCTTTCCCTTGTGTTGACTCTTACAAATATGTAAAATTGAGATATCCTCATTAAAGGTGAAAGAAAAAAGACAGAAAAAGTTTATAGGTCACATTTAAGGGAATTTTAAATCGAATTCTGGAGTCACGTAAAAATTTAAATACATAAGAAAATAGCATTTTAGTACCTACTATGAAAGTTTAGAAACTATGACCAATGCATTATCTCTGTCAATCACCAGACTATAGCTAATATGACTGAAATCTTGGAGAGCAGTTTTTATTACAAGTGAAAGTGTGATTTTCATCCACTAAACACAACAAACTTACAAAAAAAAAAGAAAGAAAAAAACATATAACAATAGCATGCACCTGGACAAAATAATTTTTAATTGCATGCTGTGAGATTTGTTGATTATGCTGCAAGGGATAAGGCAGTGTTCATCTCACCACTCATTAAGACAGTAGCTTTTTACTGAGTGGGAAAAACTTGGAGTTAGGCACACCTGTAACTGAATCCTGGTACTACCACATGCAAATAGGGGACCCTGGACAAGTTATTAGGCTATTCAGAGTCTCACTTTTTTCATTATAAATTTTGGGAATCATCATTCCTATCCTGTAGAGCTACCGTGGAGTGTAAATGAACACGCGCTTGAAGGTTCCTAGACTAGAGCCTGACATCACACATGTTCAAGTATTTTTCCCTCCTGAATAACCAGCCTGGGTCTCTGCCTATGGTCTTCACTGACCTGAGCTGGGCATATCCATCAGCTCACACAAGGTAAGACTATGCATTTTCTGTGCTAGAAAGAAACTTCTGAAAGGCGTGTACTACACCTGGGGTAAGGCCGGCATCTTTCTCTCTAGACAGCAGCTTATTTTTGACGTTCAAGTGGTTTATGCAGGAGCAAAGATTTCCTGCCTTTTCTTCTGGTAGTGCTTAAATTAGGAAGCTGGGAAATTAGATGTGGTGATGTTACTGATACTTCTTTGGAATTAGGATGGGAAGGTTAGAGTAAGGAAATACGAGAACATATTTGATTATCATACACAAATATTTTTCATTTTTTAGTTAAATGAAAAAAGTGAGCATGAGATCCTAGGTTACAATTTATTGTCTTACATTTTTTTTTTTTGACGTTCCAGTTCAATTCAGAGAAAAAAGCTGGGTTCATTAAGCAAAATTATTCCCAGTGCGGTCCACAACATCATCGGTAATCCTGTAACAGCTCAGGGGTTTCCACACTCACTCACACTCTGTAATCACTTTAGGTCAGTGCATCCTGACCCACTGTCATAGGTCATCTAAACAAAAATCGGATTTAGGGAAAGTATTATTTTATATTCATGTTTTAGCATAAAGCCTGTCCACTTCATTTGTAACAATCAGCTACAAATACATGTCTCTCAAGGTATAGCTTTGCTTATCAATACCAGGATGAAACTTCTTGATACATACTATGAGTACGAGTCCTAAGCAAGGAGGCACTGTTCGTCAAAGAGTAAAAAATGTATTTAAAAAAAAAAATCTTTACAAGTACTTCTTTTTTTTTAAACTTTTTAAAAAAATGTTTTTATTTATTTTTGAGAGAGAGAGACAGAGAACTAGTGAGGTATGGGCACAGAGAAAGGGAGACACAGAATCCGAAGCAGGCTCCAGGGTCTGAGTTGTCAGCACACAGCCCAACGTGGGGCTAGAACTCACAAATTGTGAGATCATGACCTGAGCTGAAGTCGGGCACTTAACTGACTGAGCCACCCAGGTGCCCCCTTACAAGTACTTCTTAATCAAAGGCAATGCATAAATAATAGATCATATATACACAATAAATTACTAAGGGCAAAAATGTATGATCATCACTTATCCATAGTTAGTAGTTGCTCTCCAATTATGTCTTTCCTTATTGAAAAGAGTCTTACTATATCCAGATAAGTTTATAAAGTTGCACTTACAGTAATGAATAGCAAGAGTGACAGAAGCAGCACAGTCACTGTTGCTGGGTTTCCACCTTCCCTGGAAACAAACTCATGGAATATCTATCCTGCAGGCAAACTGCAGTGGGCTAATCAGATTGGATTATAAGGTCGCTGCAGGATTTGGCAATTAATTGACTGAATCTCAAGTAAATTTGTGTGGAAAAAGCACAGTCTTAATAATCATTATATAGCATATTCCATAAAAACAAGGTGTCTGATTTCAACTGTTCAACTTGAAAGCACAGTTTTAGAGAAAAAACAAAAGCGCATTAGTGGGTCCCAAGCCTCTTTTCTCAGTGATTTCAATTCTTTTGTATTTAAAATTTTTTTAATGTTTATTTATTTTTGAGAGAGAGTGTGTGTGAGCACGAGCATGGGACAGGCAGAGAGAGAGGGAGACGCAGACTCTGAAGCAGGCTCTATGCTCTGAGCCGTCAGCACAGAGCCATCAGCACAGAGCCCGACGCGGGGCTCAAACCCACGAACTGTGAGATCATGACTTGAGCTGAAGTCAGATGCTTAACCGACTGAGCCACCCAGATGCCCCCAATTCCTTTGTGTTCTAGAGGTTAAGAAGACCTCACTAGGAACTGACAATGTAATCTAACAGATGGCAATAAGGAATTCCAGTCTCCTTGGAGGACTAACAGAGGAAAAAAAAAAAAAAAAAAGACATGACTTCCTCACTCCACTTTAAATGTGCGCAAGTACTTCATTGAGCTAGCGCAATGCTATGACTATGTCAACATGCATCCTACTGGTTTAATCTTAGCACTGCGTGTATGTTGAAACATACCCATGCAAAGATGAGGAGAAATGTATAGCAACTGCCTTCAAACAAGTACAATTTGTACTATGAAAAGTTGGTCTTCCTTATTGAAATCACTTCAGATTGTTCATGCCGCCTAATGCCTTAGATAGTATCTTTCCATTTGCCTTTCCACATGACTTTCTTCACCTGGCTAATTCTTCCCATGTCTTCTAGATTCAGATCACTTATCCACCCTTCCAGTGTGCCTCCCCCAGCTACTGAGACAGGGCTTCCTGACCCTCTTGGTTTCTGAGCATCCTGTGCACATCCTTGTTTTTATCACGTATCAGTTGTGGCAAAAGCTGTCAGTTTCCCATTCAACAGGACTGACCCCCTCCATTCCTAATAGAACTAGTATGTTTTTCAGAATGTCAGTGTGCCCAGCCTAGAAAGTGACTGAGAAGTATAAACTAGCTATTCGAATCTTAGTTTCCACATGATGCTGACTTTCCAAGATTTGCTTGCACTAAGGGATGGCTATATGACTCTCCAGGACAGTAACACATTAGAAGAAATCTCTTGAAGGTGCCTGGGTGACTCATTCAGTTAAGTGTCCCGCTCTTGTTTTTGGCCCCGGTCATGATCTCATGGTTCATGGGATCGAGCTCCATGTCAGGCTCTGCACTGACAGAAAGGAGACTGCTTGGGATTCCCTCGTCCTCACTCTCTGCCCCTCCCCCACTTGCGCTCCCTCTGTCTCTCTGTCTCTCTCTCTCTCTGTCTCTCTCAAAATAAACATTAAAAAATAAACAGGTCTCTTGGAGGGCTTCTGAGAAGATCTATCCTTCTTGTTTTAAAAAATTAATAAATAAGTCATCTCTTTCTCAGGGACTGCTTTCTGCCTTAGAAGACAGAATTAATATGTGCAATTTCAATTCAGTGCAGACATACTGAAACCAATGAAAGGGAAAAAAAAGGTGACACAGTAGAAGAATAGAAAACACTCAGCCCTTGATGACATCATTAAAATACCATTAAACCAATTCTGAAACTGAGTAGAACCAGAGGTCTTATTAAGTAAACAAGAAATGTCTTTATGGTTCAAAGAAATCTGATTTATTTGAATATGTTTCTTTAATAAGAGAAACACTGAATCTAAAAACTTACATAAAAACTTATTCATTAACATACCCAATATCTATGTTATTATTATTATATTATTAGTGGCCACATAAAGTAAATGCCAATATGGTTTAAAGATTTATATCCATCCTCCTAATTTAAGGCTTTGAAACTATAATGATCACAATCTGATTGTTGATTGACCTGGTTCTTTGATTTATTAAATCATCTTAATGGATGCAGCAGAGATGTCACTATTAATTTTGTTATAAATTCAAATTCTTATTAATGCTGACATGCCATTTAAATGTGTAATATGTTAAATTTACCTCTGCTGAAAACTTCTGTTACTCAGCATTTTAAACTGAAATAATGTTGGCTCTTAGTCATGCAAAACGTACTCAACATAGTAGTAAACAACGAAAAATAAAAGTTATTTATCCCATGGATACAATAATGACAGAGATATTAAGCAAAAGCTAATCTACATTATGCCATTATGTGTTTTGAATCATCTTTCCAAATGCCAGTTATTTATTTTCATCAAAAGGTGATGGCAGTTGACTAAAATCATATCACTAAAAATACTCCTTAATGAAATAAATACGAATGTCTCTTTCTTTCAATACTGCTTAACAAATAAAGCACACTGTCCTCAGGCTAAAAGGTTTTTAGAGATACAGAAAGTGTACTAGAGAATGAAGAAAAATGCTGGAGAACTACTGGTAAGTCTTTTTTTTTTTTTTAATTTTTTTTTTAACGTTTATTTATTTTTGAGATAGAGAGAGACAGAGTATGAACGGGGGAGGGGCAGAGAGAGAGGGAGACACAGAATCTGAAACAGGCTCCAGGCTCTGAGCTGTCGGCACAGAGCCCGACACGGGGCTCGAACCCACGGACCACGAGATCATGACCTGAGCCGAAGTCGGACGCTTAACCGACCAAGCCACCCAGGCGCCCCACTACTGGTAGGTCTTAAGAGAAACTATCATAGAAAAGGCTGGTAAAACCACTTCAGCTTCAGGTGTACAATTACAATTTCACCAAGTATGAGAAATAAGCAAAATATACTTGCAACTTTACACAAATTATATCTATTTTATAGTTTTCATTGTGACCTGGTATATCACTACCCCTGACTGGACTGGAGCAACAGTTCTCAAATATTTGGTCTCGGGAGCTCTGTAAGCTCTTCAAAGGTACTGAGGACCCTAAGAAGCTTTTGCTTACGTGAGGCATTTCTATCAACATTTACCATATTAGAAATTAAACAGAAAAATTTAAAACACAGGAATACCAAGCACACACCCTATTAGTGACCAGAGCAATAAAGCCATCACACGTGATGTCTTTGGCCACCTCTTCTACCTGTGAGAGAATGATGGTGGTGTCTTAGTATTATTGACAAAACAGTCGTGATCTTTCAGAAACCTGGGAGTCCGCAGCCCTTACTTTTGATAACCACTGGCTTACAGTAATGGGAGGAAAAGTTGGAGCAAAATGAATAGACCAAAGCTGCTGGGAGGTACATTGTTGTTCAGGCAAGTATTCAAAAAGAACAATTGATTGAAGGAACAAAGATAAAACGTAGATACTCTCCCGAAAGGCCTGCAACACGGAAAATGCTTTTTCTAATTCAGTTTGTAGCTGGCAGTGCTTATGGGTACATTAACCACCATGAAAACTGCTAGACGACTCTGCTATCTAAAAGTAGAATATCTGATAAAATTTAAGACTTGCCTTGAAGTCAATTTTATCTCACCGAAAGTAGAAATAAATAGAGGCACTGCTTCCTCCTGGCTTAATTCGGATAAATAAGGAAAAACTGGTGCTTGTTTATGTGTAAGTGGTAGGAATCCTCAGAAGACATGAACTGTTCATATTTTAAATAATAAAGAAAAGAACCTATAGTCAAGCAGCAGTTTTAGATGAGCTGAGTCCAACATTTCTATGAAAAGAAACAGGATTTTATTGGCAGAATTTCTGAAAAATAATACTGATAAGAAGGGGGGATCCAAAAAATGGAAATGTAGTAGTATAACTATACAGAAAGCTAATAAAGAAGTTGGTCTAAGAGTCTTCTAAGAAAATTAGGTTCAGAAAGAAATTGATTATCTTAGGATTGTAAGTAAATAAAATGAAATGAATGAATAAAGCAAGCAAGAAGAGAGGAATAGAGGGAAGGAAAAAGAATAAATGGAATTATGAATCAGAGCAAAAATCATGCAATTTAAATACATTACTGAAATTCACAATGTGATTCTATGCTGTATAATTAGCCTATGCTGTTTTTTTTTTTAATTTTTTTTTAACGTTTTATTTATTTTTGAGACAGGGAGAGACAGAGCATGAACGGGGGAGCGTCAGAGAGAGAGGGAGACACAGAATCTGAAACAGGCTCCAGGTTCTGAGCAGTAAGCACAGAGCCCGACGCGGGGCTCGAACTCACGGACAGTGAGATCGTGACCTGAGCCGAAGTCGGATGCTTAACCGCTTAACCGACTGAGCCACCCAGGCGCCCCTAGCCTATGCTGTTTTAATAAGGGTTTTGTTGGTGGTGGGGGGTGCTAAAGAATTTTTAAATGTTTTTACTTGCATCTCCCTCTTCAATGACCTTTCCCCTACATTCTACTTTGAGCTAAGTGTCTATAGATTAAGATATATTTTCTGTCAATTATGAGTTTTATGTGAGTTTTAAGGTAAATTATTAAAACACTCCTGCTTGTAACTATGATACTGCAAAACCAGATTTATAGTCCCCTCTCTTTCCTTTTATTTATAGCTTGCTTGCTCTTTAAATGCTCTATTTATAACAAATACTGTTTTCAAAGACATCAACTATCACAGGTATCACAGATACCTGGTAAAGATGGACAACCAATTTCAGCAAATTCACTGATTCTAAACAGATCCTGAAACTCAGTAGAATCTGAGGGAAATCATAATAGCTATATTGTGTCTCATTTCTATTTGCTCTATTTTCTTTCCTTTCTTTGTCCCCCACCCCTGGGTTCAATCACCTACTGAACACTCTGCTTATCTCTTCACTCCTCTTCATTATTCCTTCCGAAAAGATTTAACCTAGCAGTCAATTTCCAAGATGTTGGTTGCAATAAGAAACTGCCTCAAATAACTGGTGGTTGCCATGATAGGAAATTTGCATTACAGTTTACAAATGCCTCTTCCTTTGAAGAGATACTTAGCTATGATTCAACAAACCATTTTACACAGCACATTTCCTCCCAGATACGCAGGGTGTGTATTTGGGCACTGACCAAAGGATTGCAGGAGAAAATAAAATATTTTTATCCAAAGATCCCCTGAACAGAAAATAGATTATTTAAATGTTATAAGAAGGTGCTGGTTACTCATCTCCCCTTGGTCTGAAGGAGCAAGACAGGTGGAAATTGCTATCACACAACTATAGCAGGTGGCTGAGTACCAGCTGAGCTGCGTTAATAGTGTAGTGACTTTACTCTAGCCTAAGGGGGAAATGTTTATGTGTCCACTTATCGGGACAAAGAATATTTCTCCCTTTTATGCTCAGTATTTTCCTAATCTAACACATAATCTAAACCTTGGACTCTTGTAAATAGAATGACCCTACATCTTAGTTTCTCCAGCATATAGCTGGTTTACAACTGTTAGCTCAGAATAATTACCATTAGTACCCCTTAATACTCCCCAAAACGTTCCAGTTTGGGAGATAAATTATATGGAGACCTAGGTATGCAGGCACAAATTTGGAGTGAAGTCAGAAAAGAGGTGATTCTAGAGAGAGATTATTTTAACGGTGGATGGCCAAAATCTGCTCCAAGGTTATGTAGCCAGAGGGCTGCTTTTATGAGGAGATTTGCTGGCTGTCTTGCTGCTTTTAGAATACAGGCTTGGGAAAGGGAAAAGTTTTTCTCCCAAATAGGAAAAAAGAGAAGAATGGCTGCTCCAAGCAGTGCAAACCCCGGATTAAGGTAATGCAGCAGAAAACACACGGACTTTGGCATCAGATGAATGTGGTTCAAGTTTTTGTTCAAAGAAGCAGCTGAGACTTGGATGAGTTTTACTTAGACTCTTGCCGTAAGCCCCAGATCCTCCAGCCATAAAACATAATGACTATACACCAGTTGCAGGATGGCTGCAAAGTTTGCAGACGATATTTGAGACCCACACAGTCGATGTACAAGCTGGTATATTATTAGAATCTCAGCACACGTCAAATACTACTAGTAACTAATATTTATTATACACTTCCTGGAAGTTAAGTCGTGTCTTAGGCTCCTTGTTTCATTATGCAACATAAACTCCAAGAAAGTGATTACTGTTTTTTATCCATGAACATATTGTGACTCAGAGAATTTGCAATGCATATCCATCTACACAGGGCTAATAATTGGTGAAGTTAGGATCACAGTTTAAGTCTGTTTAAATTCAGTTATATCGTTGATCTTTGAATTACTTAGAATTTACATCCTTTAAGGAAGACTGTGTGTGGTTTTCTTCGCCACTGTATCATCAGTGTCTGGTATAGTATAAAAACCAAACCCAAACTGAACAAACAAAAAACAACCATATAAAATACATAGATATAATATCCATAAATGCCACAAAGTTGTCGATTCTTATATTTTTCGTCCAGTATTACCAATTTTTGATTTCAAATATATATGAGACTTTTAGCTGCAGAGAAATTTCTATTTTCCATGATTCAGGAAACCCATATACAGTGGTTTAGAAAGAAGCACCCAAGAGACGACTAAAGAAAAGCCATGCCTTACCAAACCAGAGTTTATATGTTTCTCTCAGAAGCAAGACACAGATCTCACTTACAGCCCAAAAGACCCACTTGAAAAGCATTAGAGGGTAAACCTTTCCACCAGAGCAAAGTCCTCCTATTAAACGGCTTTTATCATTTCTCCTCAGAGATGGGGAACTTCTCAAAGTTTAAAGTGCTAGTAATACTAACAAAGCAATGAAAAAAGTAGCAATAGATATGCTCAAGCGTAAATATATCTGAGAGAGAAAAACAAGGCAAGAAATAGCTTAGGAATTCTGCCTGACAAAAATCTCTTTCTTCTAATCTATGCTCACTGTTGCATGTTAAACACTGTGTTCAATAAAGGACACGGGTTTGGACTCACTAATAGAAAGATGTGCTTTATCACTCCAAGTGTATTCTGTGACACTGTAAAGAGGGGAGCCAATTGTGTGGCCTGCCCTTGGGCAGCATTTATCTAATTGCAACCGTGGGCAGAAGTTTAAAAAAAAATTTAAGGTTTATTTATCTTGGAGAGAGACAGAGACAGAGCACAAGTGGGGGAGGAGCAGAGAGAGAGGGAGATACAGAATCCCAAGCAGGCTCCAGGCTCTGAGCTGTCAGCATAGAGCCTGATGCGGGGCTTGAATCCACAAACCACGAGATCGTGACCTGAGCTGGAGTCGAACGCTTAACCAACTGAGCCACCCAGACTCCCCAGGAATTTTTATTTTTTTTCTTAATTGCTGCTGCTTTAGGTGGATTTCTGTGTATGTAAAACATACGTTAGAACATTTCAACAAATCAGATCTTAAATATCTCATTGTAGCACCTACAACATTCATGGGAAAATTGTTTCCATTTTATCACACTCCAAAATATTAGAAATACAACCTATGGCCAACACTAATTTTTAACATTAAAGCTTATTATGTTGTAAGCATTTAACATGAAGAACTGCAATCTCTCAGTTTTGGTATTCCTGAGATTCACTGTGTTTAAAATAAAACACAATGCATTTGTTTCTACTGAAACAAAAGACCCTTAGATGGCTCCTTTAATGTTTTAAATTAGATGTACAGTACTTACTTAATGAAATTTTATCTATGTGGTCTATCCTATTTCAGTATTTTGAACATGGTTACATAAAATAAAGTCAGGTTCACTATACCACATGAATTATAGAATTGAGAAAGACAATTTAGACCTTAAACTAAGTTAAAATGAAAATACTCAGTACTGAAATGGATCCTTTATTGGCAAGGGTTACTTTTGAAGGGCAGAGAATCAGAAGAACCAGGGTGTGACTAATTGAGAATTGTCTACATTTATAATTTTCCTGATAGGGACTACATAATTTAAAATGTTGATAAATATAACAAAAATAACTTTTTTTCTGGATCTACATTAGCAGACTTGGGATAAATATGAGAATAACAGGAAAACACATGGATCCAGTTTTAGTTTATATTCTTTAAAACTCTGGAAAGAGAAAAGCATACTTGTGACTCCTGGTTTTAATTTCTTTTACTTTAGCTAAACAGTAGAACCTACTTTAACCATTTGGATAAGTCCTTGTGAATGTCTACTTGTTCTGAGTCTTGAATAGCCATTATAGATGCATACATTTACCTCTTCTTGTTTCCCTCCCCTCACCCTACTCCCATTCTTTTTCCTTCTTCTCTTCTTGCTTTTCTGTGTCTTTCAAATAGCAATTATAGAGGTGATGCACACTAAATCCTTGATTAGGTTCAGGTTAAATGGCATTAAGTAGCAAACATTTTCCTGCTTCGACATGACTATTTCTGTTTCAGTTGACAAATTTTAGCCTTTGAGGTTTTCTAGGGGGGAAAAATATGCACTGACACGTAAGGAAGGAAATCTCTCTACTTTGAAATTTATAGAAACATATTTAAGGATTCTGTGAAGTAAAGCAGACAGTATAGAAATTCTTTATACGTAAGGATTAGGTAACACAATGGAAGAAAGACAGACAGGAATAGGATGGGAGGCAAGGGAGAGAGAGGAAGAGATTAAAATGAGGATGAGTACATGTGGGACCAGAGAGATTTAATGCTTGAATACCACACAGACTTTGATAAATGAAGAAAAGAAGCCAGGAAGCCAAGAAAAACCCATAAATATGAGAAAATAAATACAGGGTTTATAATATTTTTATATATTTTGATAGAAAACACCTTTAACATTATGTTGCCTTCCTATGAATTCCATGGTCTTTTAAAATATGATTAAGTATTTGCTGCATTTCAAAGTATAGCTTCAAACATCAGATTTAAGTATTTAGTTAGGTATTGTACTAATTATTTTCACCTTTTTTCCCCTATTAAAGCATATGTTGTAATGGCAAACTCTATAATGCCAGAAATTCTCTTCCACAACTGGGTGTACCCAGAACAGTAAAGTTTCCAACATTTTCTACATTTGAACATCATCACAAATTCTTTGGTACCAGAATGTTTATTTTTCACAGATATCCTTTTAATTTGTAGCCAGCACCAAAGCTAGTTTTCTTTAACGTGTGCATTCTGAAAACTGCCATCCGCTAGATTAAGCAATCCAGGTATTATAATAACATTGAAGTCTAGACCTAGGTTCCCAGGTGGCCCGTATAGTCAAGATCATCCCATTTTTATTGCCGAATCATGAATATGAGATGGAAAGCAGGACATGGTTGTGACATCTGGGCTTCCATCTATGGCATTCAGCAACGTCAGGATCTAATAAGTGAGTTTGTCCCACTGGTCTAAGTACAACATACCCTGCCCCAAATCCCTGGTAGACACATATGCCTACTCCATATTCCGAAAAGTTAAACCTGGCAATCCTATTTTAAGGTTCCCAGTAGCCACTTAACAGCAGTGAGAAGCAGCAGCAGGAAAGAATGAGCTTTGTCTGCCTTTCCCCTCTCCTAAGCAGATGGTTGGCTAAAACTCACTTCACATGGGAAATCAATTTTAGATTTTTAACTTGGATATCAAGTAATAAACTACAACTGCCAAGTATGAGAAAAGTAGCCTCTGCATTTATTTTTATCTGTAATGATAATAATGGAAATATGAGAAATAATATTGTATTTCTGAAATCACTTATTCTTTAAAAAAAAAAGAAAAAGCTCAATGGTGTCAAAGAATGGCATTTTTAGGAAGACTACAATGTAGGAATGTGTTCTCCACATAAGGGGTAGCATTTTAACATAGTATTGCAATGCCCAAACTGTGGCATGTTCATACCTTTGAGCACAGTGTAGAATAGGAAATTAGACAGAATCCCGTAAGTAATGTTGAATGTTCCTGAGTGGCCACTGGAAACTACAACTTGTGCCAATGTCACTCTCTGATTATTTTCCTTAGTTATTATGGCCACTTTCAGGGCCAGATGTTACTATTCAAAACGAATGACTTCTGGTGTTCCAGAAAAGTGGAAGGCCAGAAATTTGGAAACTCACCAGCCCCTGCAGTCATACCTGAACTTCTTGGTAAAAAGTTTAGCTCCTGAGGACAGAAATGTTGCTGAGGATGGGGAGGTAAGGAGGTGAGTGAGAAGCTGGGTATCACTCATTCACTGAATACTGCCTTCTGAATAGAAGGCTTAGACTTAGAATCATACAACTCTTTTTGGCCCACAAGCTCTGTATCAACTACCTTAATGGAAGACAAAATGCTAACTTTTTTTTCCTAAACAAGACAGAAGATTTTAGTAATTTAATTTTTTTCCTGCTTCTCTGTTGCCAGGGATCTGTAAAAACTTTTGACTAAGAAATAGGCTGTATGGGGCGCCTGGGTGGCTCAGTCGGTTGAGCATCTGACTTCAGCTCAGGTCATGATCTCACAGTCTGTGAGTTCGAGCCCCACGTTGGGCTCTGTGCTGACAGCTCAGAGCCTGGAGCCTGTTTCAGGTTCTGTGTCTCCCTCTCTCTCTGACCCTCCCCCGTTCATGCTCTGTCTCTGTCTCAAAAATAAATAAACATTAAAAAAAAAAAAACTTAAAAAAAAAGAAATAGGCTGTATGAATGCTAAGCTGGTCTAAAACCCACAAGTTCCCCCCTAAACAATGAAATTCCTAACTGCTGACAGAGTTCTTCAAACAAATTCAATACTTGCCTCTGTTAGCCCCCACTGGTAACAAGTAAAAGAAGAAATAATATCCATCAGTAGTTTTATTTTCCCTTTTGATTTTGCTTCCTAAATGTCCCAAACTTATATTATCAATTAAATGATTGGAATTTTTCAGTCATGTCACTGGGAAGAAATATTTTGACCTTCTTAATGACAAGAGAGTTCTACATAAAGACTGACATTCATATCAGTTGAAATCTTTCCTTAAACTGGATAAATTGGATAATCACTTCTTGGTGTAGTAATTTAAATATCATTTATCTTTGCCTAAAATGTTACAGAAAAATTCTTGAAATGCTGACTCTTACAATTTTGAAAGCCTGGCTAGCATGCTTGACTTTGACCAGTGAAGATAGATAGATAGATCGATAGATAGATACATACATACATATATACATACATACATACATACATACATACACAGATATCCTAAAATAAATACCTTAGAGGCAGCGAGGAAGAGAAATTCACTATGTGTGTATATAAGAAAGAGATTCTCTTCTGAAATGTGTACAACCTTTATTCATGCAAGGTCAACCTTTTCCAAATGGTTTTATTTCAATATTGATCTAGACAGATACTTACAATGTGGCTATAGATGCTGAAATTCAGTATCATTCACTAGAGTGGAGAGCTGCTCCCAGAGAAATAGAAATATCACCCTACAGATATTTTCAAGTAATACTCCTCATTGAAAAACAACAAAGAGGGGAGCCTGGGTGGCTTATTTGTTTAAGCATCCAACTCTTGATCTCAACTCAGGTCACAATCTCACAGTTTATGAGTTCAATCCCTGTGTTGGGCTCTGCGCTAACTGTGGGGAGCCTGTTTGGAATTTTCTCTCACTCTCTCTCTGCCCCCCGCACTTGTTTTCTCTCTCTCTCTCTCTCTCAAAATAAATAAATAACTTTAAAATTAAAAATTTTCTGACATTTATTCATCTTTTGAGAGACAGAGACACAGATTGTGAGTGGGGGAGGGGCAGAGAGAGATGGAGACACAGAATCTGAAGCAGGCTCCAGGCTCGAAGTTGTCTGCACAGAGCCCGACATGGGTTCAGGGCTTAAACCCATGAACCGCAAAATCACGACCTGAGTCGAAGTCAGACACTCAACCGACTGAGCCACTCAGGCACCCCAAACTTTAAAAAATAGAAAATAAATAAAATAGAAAAACCAATTCCATAATCTATATAGGGACCATAAGAACATATATCAAATAATTCTCTGCTGTTGAACTTTTCCTAGGAGAATTTACATATAGAGCTCTCAAGACCAGTTTGAGAGCAGATATGAATGGTTGGGACCCTGTTCAAATTACATCCAAAACTCAGAGTTATAGTCCAGTCAGAGGGATATGACTAATAGGACCTTCCTTTATCAGCATAGATATAGGCCAGGCAAGGAAGAAGGATTTTTCTGTAATGCACCATTCTTTGGAAAGAAGATTTTATTTATATTATTACTACATTTATCATAGAATGCTTACAGCTATTCTTTATTTATGTATAAATTAAATAATCTCTTTAATTTTAAGTATTATTTTTCCCCTTCAGTAGAGATAGATAATTGGTATCCTGAATATAAGATACAATCAGATAACTGAACAATGCTATAAAGTAACTTTTTCCTCTCTTAGGCTAACAGCCTTTCCATACCAATCCTGGTGTCCAAACTTGTACTCACTTTTTGTATCTCAGTTGCTTTCCTTTGGCCTCTGCCCAATTTTTGTCCTTTTGTTAATTGAGTAAAAATAATCTGGCATGACGTTAAGAGAACTGAAGGCTGGATATGGTAAATTGCTCTAGATATCTAAAATGTTTTATAGGGAAAGCTGAAGGCACTGCTTGAGCTAAACAAACACACACAGGGAATATGTTCATTATTTGCTACCCCTATGCACGAAAGGATATTTTCAGTGGAGTCTGCAGAGATTTAGATTAACAAGCCTTGTTACTGTTAACAAGCATCGTGTGCCTAATTCCAAGCACATTGTTCTGCAAGTTGACACCTCCATGTTTGAGTAAAACTGTCACAAGACAAGGAATCTTACAAGGAAAAAATGCAAGTGCCTATAATTCATTCCCCATCTTTTCATATCTTACCATCTTCCTGCATGGCCATTTACTTATGGTCGCAAGGGTATAGTTCTTGATTTTTAAATACTAAATTTGTCCTTAAAGAAATTCTGAAATCACTACAATTTTAATACGTTCACAATTATTTAGTGATATGTTCTATGAACACCCATGTACCTATTATGTCACAGATTTAATATATAAATTATCTTTTCCAAGAATTCTCAGACTATTTACTATTTTTTATTTAAAAACAATCTTTGTTAAGATTGAGCTGTAATTTGTGATTGTAAACTAATTACTGACCTCTGATATGAGGCAAACGAGCAAAAAATAAATGTCCCTCTAAAAATTACCAAAGTTGTCTCCTAATGTAGCTTCACATACTCAGTTTCAGATAGTAAACTTGTGTCGTGGGTATCTAATGTTAAAACGTACTTTTTTCCTTTTGTATATGAAATTCTCACTTAGATTAATAGGTAGAAAGGGACCCTTTCTTCAAACACTTGAAAATTGAAAGAAAAAAAATACATTTCTATCCTAAAAGATTAAAAAGAAGACTACATTAAAAAAATCAAAGACTAGACATGCATTTTGTGCAGTTCATTTATTTTCATCTCTTTCCTAACACTTTAAATTTCACTCTGCAATTTGGAACAGATTTGATCAACTTGCTTTCATGTGTCAGTGTTTTTCAACTGCAATGAAAATAAACAAATGGGCTTGGTTTTCTACAAACTTGTGGAGATGCTGACTTAGCTACAACAGTTATTTACTTTGGCATATGTCACATTGTACAGCTCTTACAAAATAAAGTAGGGCCTTGGTTATGCAAAGTTTACATGAAACGCTTGAGCTGGCCCCGGGTTCCTTACAGCAATAAAGCCCCTTCTTGATAGAAAGGAGAGTGTTCCCACAACTCTTCCCTTCCTGGATGGAGAACATTTGGCATGACAAAAGCTCCTGGGGGGTGGGGGGGGTGGGGGAGGGGGACATGTATGGACTGTTTTATGATCCTGAGGAAGATCTTCTTGTTTTAACTTTATGGAAACATAAATACATTTGCTTTGTGCACTTGAGCTCTGAATGGTCTATGACAGGGGTTAATAAAGTCCAGGAGTTAAACAAGTTCAAAGGCTTAGAGTTTTCGCAGTATGCCACCAAATACTGCTGAAAATGTGGAACATATGTTATTTCTGAGAGATCAGACTTGCCCATGTGATCAAATTACTACTACAATTCTTCACACTGTAATTTGCCGTCAGCTCTGGATGTGTAATATTTCAACATGACAATCATTATGTCATACTTTTTATCCCCCCCCCACAGAAAAAAAACAGATTTGAATTTTGAAATGGTAAAAATGTTACAGATGCACAAACAAAACTACATGCATATCCGCTTTCCTTTGTGAAGAGATAGACTTATAAAAATGGGACAAGTATGACTTCTGAAAGCATAAAAATAATACATTGAAAAGAACCAGCATTGCTTAGAGGAAGATGCTCATAACTTCTTAGCCATCACTATGGTATTAATAGATGAGACTTTTGATGCTAAAATTGTGAATGAGATAAATTGATGAGACTGGGTAGACCCAAATGTAGTATCTGGGATTAAGTTTTTAAAATAAACAGGCTGAAGATATTTTGTAAGTTAATTTTTAAAAGAGAATGTGATTAAAGACATCCATAAGGTCAAGGAAAACTTAGCTCTCCCTCCAACATTATTTTGACCATCTACCTCTCACCCCTTCTTATTTAAATGAAGATAGCTGTGCTATGAAGTGAAAGTTCAAGGGAGTGTTTATGATGGAAACATTCTCTGCCAGAATGCCTCCCTCAAATGCATCTGTTCCAGAAAACAGTTCAGATTCATTGACCCCCTGCTCTACATTGCCACACTTTCAAATCTGTCCACATTGTGATAAACGTCATTTCTTCACGGGTAGAATCCACGGCATATCTTTTTCCACGACCCACAAATAAGTTCTACTGTAACTGGCTAGGTAGTACCCAATGTGTAACAACTGTCACATCGTTTTGCTACCAGATGCTCCACTCCATGCTGACTGCTGCTATCTTGCATTCCCTTATCATGCTCGGTCTTTCTTCTGGAACCACTTCCCAGTTCCCTTCTACCCTCATCCAACTTCAAAGAATGAAAGACATTATCATCTTAAAAACAGATAGATAAGAATGCTAAGGGGGAAAAAAAAGAGCCACATGAAAAATAAAAGAGATACAAGATAATAGGAAAAACGGAGGGAAGTGACAGAAGCATCAGTCTTATGCCTTTTACCTTTTGATTATAAAAGACGAATCATTGTATTATATACAAGGAGGCTGTAAATTAATTCATATGAGATCACATATTGTTTCACCTTAAAAACCATATTATAAGAATGGACTTCTAATGTGTAATTGCTTCAGAATATTTCCCGATTACTGTCAGGAATTTTTATTGGTTTCCCTTCGAAATTTAGTCTACGGCAAAAATGTTAACAGATGTGAAGCCAGAGGAATGCCTCATTGCTAAATTCTAAGTGTTGTTGCTTCAGTGAATTCCAAGCTGTTTTAATAGATATTGCTACTTTGTTGGGGTGGAAGGGATGAAAAAAAAATTTTTTTTTAATAAATGACAATAGCATGTGGAATACAACCTTTTGTATTTTTTGTCTGTTGTTTTTCTGGGCACTCTGAAAGCAGTGTGACCTGAGAATTCTGAAACCATCTACTTTTTCAATGGTGTGAGTCAAAGTTGAAAGGAGATAACATTTGGGTACTGTTGGCACTTTATGGACTCCCACCAGACAGTGCACATTACCAGCCCAAAGAAAAAAATATTTTAAAAAAAGCAAAGAAAAAATTAAAATAAATCATAAGAATTTCTAAAAATTCTCCTTCAGATCATATCCAAGACTCCAAAAGTGTACTGATTGGGCAGTAGATTTTTTTTTTGTAATTTTATTTATTTATTTTGAGAGAGAGAGAGAGAGAGAGAAAGCAAGCACAGGCAGGAAAGGGGCAGAGGAAGAGGGAGAGAGGATCCCAAGCCGGCCCCACTCTATCAGTGCAGAGTCCTATGTGGGCTAGATCCCACAAACCGTGAGATCACAACCTGAACTGAAATCAAGAGTCAGACGCATAAACGAATGAGCCACCTGGGGGCCCCTAATGTGGATGAGATATTAGACTTTTTCTGTATGCTCCTAAGTGGGATAAGTATGTGATAATGATAAAATGGATTTTTATTCAATTTTTGAAAAAACAAAATTTATAATCTGAGCAAGCCTAAGAAAATTGAGTTTCTTCAGAGGAAGGTGTGAGTTCCTTTCCCCAGAGATATACAAACATTGTGTGAAAGGCCATTTGGGAGTAGTATAGTAAGAATCTAAGCTTCAGGCGACCTGGACAGATGGTCTCCTCCAACACTGAGACTCTACCATTTATAAAGGCCACAGACCAGAAAATGGAAACCTAACCTGAATTAAGTGCCACTGGATGGCAACATTGTTAATTTCCCAATTGTCCCACAAGTGTTCATGATAATTCTGAAGTCCTATTACACATTCCTTGTACACTGCCCAAAGTTTATACTACCAAAACAAATACACATGTATATTTTAAAAAATAAGAAGAAAAAAAGAGAAAGAAAAGGTCATCATATTATTAGACTCATCATTTTATTTGATTGTCCTCTGAGTAAAGTTGTCTGGGGGCATGTGGGTGGCTCAGTTGGTTAAGCATCCGACTTCGACTCTGGTCATGATCTCACAGTTTGTGAGTTCAAGCCCCATGTTAGGCTCTGTGCTGACAGCTCAGAGCCTGGAGGCTGCTTTGTATTCTGTGTCTCCCCCTCTCTCTCTGCCCCTCCCCTACTCATTGTCTCTCTTTCTCTTTCTCTCTCTCTCTCTCTCTCTCTCTCTCTCTCTCTCTCCCCTCCAAAAATAAATAAACATTAAAGTTGTTCAGAATTTGCAGGGTAAGAGGCATGGGGCTAAATCTATGTAAACTTCTGCAAGATTTTAGCAATGCTTAGAATTATACTAGTCAATCTTTACTTTTAATTACTCTACTGAAAAAGTAAAGAAATAGATACCTGGAAACTTCATCAATGATACTTGCAGTTATACCTAAAAGCAATACATACAATCACAGTTCATTTGCTAAAGAAATAATGTTTTTGCACAGGATGGTCAAACCATAACAAATGGAATGCTAATATCAGTGCAGAACAACTATTTTGCATAATTTGAATGAAAAATTCAAAATCTAAAGTTCTATTATGTTCATCATTTTATGGTACTTGCTGTTAGACACAAAAGAATAGTGAATATTGCACTACATATCTTGTTTGAATATATGTCACTAGTAAACCAATAAAACTTCATCTCTCTTCCTGCCTAAAGAGCTTTGTGAAAGACATTACAGATAAAGACCATTAAAGTTGGACGATTTTGGTCACAGTGAACTTTTTATTCCCAATGCCTTCTGAAGTTATAACATTTAACGGTGCAGCAGTCTCAGCGACTTCCTTTCGCACTAATGTGTAACTTAGTTTCCCATAGCTTGTCACTAATAAAAGCAAGAATCCAACAAAACCACAGCTAGTAAATAACAAGTTTATTTTTTAATTTTCCAATCTAATCAAAGACCTATTGTCCATTTATTTGGGAAGACAATCCATCCCAATGGCCGCAGAGCTTAACCTATTTTCAGGAGATGGGGGGAAAAAGATTTGCCTATGAATGTGCCTTTGTTTCACAAAAGTGCTCTTAAAAAATTCTCCCAAGGCATAAATTATGTCTTAGGAGTTGAGGAGGGAGCTGAAATGTATATGTTCAGGTTACTAGGATTACCTAGCATAGCATTTTACATGTATATGTGCAGGCCAAACTTTTGGGGAAATAGTTTTATACAAAATCCTTCCTGTTAGAATAACTAGTGTTTATTATAAATTAGACGCGTTTGGACATCTGTGGGTGGTATACCAAAGGAAAAAAAAAGGTATCCTACTAGAAGTTTGGTAAATACACTCTTGGTTGAACAGACAGGGGTGACTTCTGAAGTTCATTAAGAATTCTAATCCCTATCAAATCTCATCAGCAGCAAGAAATGAAGACATCCATCCAAAATGTAAGTAATGAAAGCTAAGTTATAGTCTAATTAATTATAAACATGTCCATCATAACGTAATGCTGTAATGACAGAAGCTGATCAGTACTGATAGCCATGATAGAAAATGGAGGGGTAGGAGCAAAATGTTTCTTGGTTTGTACTAAATACTGATTATGGAAGAAAGTGATCAAATTGGCCACGTGGACACTAGTCTGTTCAGTAGGAAACAGGACAGTGATTCTTTCTTTCTATTCAACTCATTGCATTAAAGAAAAAGAAAAAAAAATATTGCCTGCCAGAAGCAGAGAATTGGGGTTCTGCATGTTAATGCAGTCTGAGGAGAATAGTAAACAGCATAGTTCTATTTATCTTTTTTCAACCATAGATATTCAGTAGAATATATGAGCCGTAAGTATATTCTCTGAACTTAAAGCACATCTAGAGAGAATACCTCCACTGAAGTGGTTAATATTTTAAATAGTCCTTTAATTTATTCAAGCATCTATTTTAATATATTGTATTTTCCAGATTACCGCTTGACCTTTGAACAGTACAAATTTAGGTTTACGTTGATACTGTTCATAAACATGGGGAAAATTACACCATGTAATGTTGAAAACTCACTCACTGATATCACTATTCATTATTATTATTATTATTATTACTATCATTGTTATTTTTAAGAGTAAATATGTGGAAACTAAATGTACCAGTGGAGTTCCACATTAAAAACAATTCTTTAACATGATTTATAATTAGAGCATTTTATCACAGAATCTTACATAGCATAATTACTGTCTAGTTTATCTATTGTATAAATTCTGATATTATATATTTAATTTGAAGTCAGTGAGCTATGTGCTGTCATTTTTATGGCATACAAACATATGGAAAAATGAAAAAGGGAACAGGTTTCAGTGACAATGCCAACATCAGAAAATTGGACACTGTTGCTTTGAAAAGATTAACAAAATGCTTTTTTACGCAAATAGAAAAAAACCCACCACTTGTAAAGGTACTAATTTTCTAAATTACTAATGTATGCCATGAATCTGTGAAAAATAATTGTTTAATATAGATGGTAAATACTTCTGAATACAAAGCTGTATCACTATCGTAACAGTTAAGTCCTAATGCATAATCCTTGATTATCTATAGTACCTCTTGCCTGCACGTTCATTGGCAAAATGAAGCTTGTTTAGTTACTTGACTTGTTTGCTATTATATCCCTTTTATTTGTCTACAGATGAATGTCTTTTCAAATCCATCCAATCTCATGTGTGGGAAACTAGCAGCTCACTGGTTTACATAGATTCATGTTTTGTATGAATTCCAGATAGGAAAGTTTGTTCTTGTCATAGTTGTAAATTGGAAGTCAGGAGCCCAGGAATAAAATCTGGGTAACTGCCCCATTTCCATTTGAGTTGCATCCTCACAGAATGGCTTCCTTTATCTATTAAAAATTTTGAGAATGTAAAATATACCTTTCCTAGCCACTTTTTTTTTTTTTTGTAAGTGTGGTTCATTGAGGATTGGATGAACCTAGTCTTATAAAGAAGCCCATCAACCAAGTTTGGGAGACTTTGGCATCGAATATTCTACTTCACAGGTGCTTTTCATGGTAAGCTCAAGGGGGATCACCCTCAGTAAATGTGTTTTTTTGATGATGATGAAAGAAAATGAACCAAGCTCAGTAAAAATGGCAATACATATAAAGAATACAACTGGAGAACTAGCATTATATATTTTGAGGTAATCAAACATTATTAAGTAAACTTGAAAGCTAAAGCTTGATAATTTTCTCTCTTCTTTATTGTAAAAATATTTGTATTCAAAACATTATTTGGCTATAAGTAGTAGCATTTTAGCTATCCCATTTTTGCTGATATTTTGAAAAAGTTCAGTGGAAGTTTTGTATATGAATCTCCATATTAGATGGTGGATCATGTTTGTCTACAATCTTTTTTAAATGTCTGATTTCATTCTGTATAACCCAATGCATAAAAGATACAGAAAAATCGCAATCAGTGAATCTATAAATGTCAGAAAATTTTATCTTAAATTAATAATAACCATATTAGAAATATTAACAAAGGTCATAAGGAACAATACATGTCCTTGCACAACCTTTATACAAAAATTGCTAAACTTTTTACTGCAAGCTTGACTTATAGTCCCATGAAACTAGATCAAGGTCTTGGCAAGGGACTATACAGAATGGATGTAAAACTGTAGCACTCTGAACTCCCTCAGGACAGACCTTGGAACTGTGTCATCTTTTTATTGACAAACATTAGTCTGCAAATGTAGTGAAATGTAAAAGACAGTAGAGTGCTAATACACATTTTAGGAAAGTTAATCTTTTTATCCTCAGCTGCCTCCTCGGCCAAGTAGAGAAAAAAAAAATTTACTACTATAGAGTTACGATAAAGATTGAAATTTATATTTATATATATCAACTGGATAGATGCTGAGTGACTGAATGCATGTACGAGATATCTAGGGTTAATGGGCTTATATCATTCCCAGATAGTCTTTCTTCCTTTTCATCAATTGTATTATTAAATTCAGCTCTTGTTTTACCAATCATTTCAAGTCAATAAAAATGGAGTATTAGCTCAGACCTGACAGCAATTAACATATCAATCTTTTTAAGATATGCCTCAACATTTAAAGAAAGTTAAATTTGTGAAAAATAAATCTATACATAAAAATAACTAAACATTTGGTGGATTCATAGCCACATTTTCATTGTGTACAATCGGATCTAAAATAAAGAAGAGAGGGAAGAGAACTTTAGTTTTATTGTAGCATGCATATGATTAAATTAGTTCTAGCACACGCAGTTTTACAATGGTGACCTGAAATAAGAAAGAATGCACACTGTGTCCTATTTGCTTTGTGGCAAAGTATGTTTATACAGTAAAATTTATTCTGATACGACTGCAATTTAGCAAAATATAAGATTACACTCAGACCATAGATAAATAAAGCATTTAAAGAATGACACATCTGAGGAAAGCAAAAGGGATTAATAAGAATGTACACAAAAGAATTCGGTGCATGGGGAGAAACAAGCCAATGTCATTTCCTGAAGAAGCAGCAATACAAATAGGAGTGGGGGTGGGAGAAATTATGTAATACGCAATGATGACTATGTGAACCACAAAAATCTCCTGGTGTGACTTGATTTTTGTTTTTTCATTTCTTTTTTCACTTTTTTTTGTTTTTTTTTTTTGTTTTGCACCCACAGTAGGTAAGAAAAATAGACCCCCCCCAAAAAAATTTTTTTAATACAGAACATTTTTGCCAGAATAAATATGTTACAAAGGAGGTTTGGAGGATACAAAACATGGAGCCTGAAGAGTGCAAACTGAAGAGCTCCCTCAGAGGGATCTGAACTCGGTCTATAAATATCTTCAAGGTAACCGTGTGACTAAGGGAAGGACATCATTCGTATGTCAAAAGATATAAGGACACAGAACAATGGCCTGTAGCTAAAGAGAAGGGGAAAAAAAAACTTTTTCTGGTTATTTTTAAAGTTCTTAAGACTGAGGTCAACTGGTTTGAATCACTAGCAGACAAGCTCACAGCAATGATTGCTGTTGATAGTCAAGGACATTTTGTTAAAGGTACTAGCACAGATCGTGAAGTTAGCATGTTAGAATCCAGATCATCCTTAGCATTACAGGGCTTATTCAGAGGAATGCAAATACCAGTGAGGCAAATCAAATGTACCTTCATCGACTCATCCTCCTCACCATGAGGTAAGTGTGCCTCAGAGGATAAATAACATTCCTAGAAACTGTACTTTTGTATGTAGATGGGCACAAATCCAGACCCGCTGGCCATCATACATTCTATTTCTAGTCCGAGTTACTTCTCTGTTTTAAAAATAGCTTATTTTTTCCTACTTCTAAAAGTAATACATGTTTACTACAAACATTTAGAGAAATAAAGATTATTCTTAATTCAACCACACAATGACAGGTGGTTTATATTCACCTATATTAACGACAGACAAACTTGTACTTTTTTTTAAAAAAAAATGGGATCATAGTATCAGGGCATATTTCGACATCAATAAATAAAATAAATTTGGGTCAGAATAAGAATAGGCTAAGCTAAAAGTAGAGTAAGAAAGAGTGAAACTAGTCCTCTATTTTCCTCCAGCTGCAAATCTTGGCTCTGCATAGTGTTCTCTTCAAGGGACAGTGGAGTATGCATTTTTAAAGATGTTGTTAAATTCTTCCAGTGAGGGAGTAACAGTATATTCATTCATTCATTCAGCAAACATGTACATGTACAGGAAAAGACATTGGCCCTGTGTTAGTAGCCAGGCAACAACAACATGGTGACAGGGTCCTGCCATCAAGGGTTTCTCTGTGATTCCTTACCCTGCTATTGCCTCTGGGATAACAATAAACATTTTTGATTCATTTTATCACCGACACATAGCAGAGTCTTGGAATGTTGCTAAATGAACTGGAGGGAGCTATACGTGTAAACAGTCATTTAAAATATGATGTGGTGGGGCGCCTGGGTGGCTCAGTCGGTTAAGCGTCCGACTTCGGCTCAGGTCACGATCTCACTGTCCGTGAGTTCGAGCCCCGCGTCGGGCTCTGGGCTGACTGCTCAGAGCCTGGAGCCTGTTTCGGATTCTGTGTCTCCCTCTCTCTCTGGCCCTCCCCCGTTCATGCTCTGTCTCTCTCTGTCTCAAAAATAAATAAACGTTTAAAAAAAAAATTTAAAATATGATGTGGTAAGTATTACAGTTTTAGAGCGACTCAAAGTGAGACACAGGCACAAAAGTTCTGGGGTGTAGGCATAAAAAAAACCTCCTCTCAAAGTTCAGGAGAAATTTGAACTGTTAATTCCCAAGTCATAAGGAGACTGGATGCAGCAATTCACAGATTCACAAATAAATTTGCAAGTCTACAGTTTAGCAATAAGGCATACTTGGATAATGTCAGTTTGAACACTTTGTTTAAATAAAACTACAATATCTGTACATCTTACCAATTACACCTTCTGAAGAAATGTGGTGATAGTGTATGTATGTCGGTCTGAGGAAAGGGGAAGAATAAGTTTTATAGGTTTATTTATCCATTTGAGAGAAACAAGACAGCATGAGTGGGGGAGGGGTATAGAGAGAGGGGGAGAGAGAGAATCCCAAGCAGGCTCCACACTGCCAGCACAGAGCCCGACATAGGGCTCAAACTCATGGAACTCGAGATCATGACCTGAGCTGAAACCAAGAGTCAGACACTCAACCGACTGAGCTACCAAAATGCCCCAGAATAATTTTTTATTCAGCTCAAATCTGCTTCTATAATTGTGCATAAATTCCTATTACTACACATTCTTATTCAAAGAAGAAAAATTTGAGGGTTTTTTTTGACTCATAACAAGACGATTTAAAATGTATTTAGCATCTTCTATGTGTAAGGAACAATACAAAGTACTCTCTATATGCTAATTTAATTAGCATATCAATGTTATAAGTATTAATATTTGCATTTTATAAAAAGGAAACTAAAATACAAACAGGCTAAACAGATTGATCAAGATAACAAAGCTAGCAAATGGTAGAGAAGAGACCAAAACTCAAAGAAATCTGTTTTTATTCCACTATGCTGCTTGGTCCTATTCAAACTGTTCAGTGTTTATGTCTATTTATCAATGATACAGTTTGTTAGAATTGTAAGTCCATAAAGGACATGCAGCATATCTAATATTAATAGATCTTCTTAAGGCTCTTACTACGTTACTAATCAAATATTAGTTTTCTCCTGTATAACATGAACATACAATGGTTTAACAATACATGCTGACTAAAATCTTTAGCAAAATTAAAGTAGAACTAAAAACATTTCATTTCAATATGTTATATTTTGAAACCAAGATACCTACAAACACATTAAGTGATTGCTTAAAAAGCACTGGTGATAGGCAGAGAGACTTTAAAAAGAAAACCTTGCAAAAACATGGGCAATAGCATTGTAATGACTTCTGAGATTTATTAGGGTTTGTGTTTCATCATGCTCCTTTCTATGCTTTCATAGACTACAGAAACAAGACCAGTGAAATTATAAGCCAATTTGGTCAACGGGCAGATTTCTAAGTGTTGGTTTTGATGATTAACAATACTACTTTGTTACATTCAATTTAGTAATTCTAAATAGTTTCAAGGAATATGCTTCAAATGGCAAGATTTTTTTCTGTTGGTTGTATTTTCAAAGATATTAATCGTATAGTTTTCTTCTGTGTGAAATTTCTTTTATATATAGGGAAACATGTTTTATTTAAGCAAATTCTTTTTACTTACCTGTAAGTAAGTAAGTTCAAGAAAAGTTTGAGTTCAAGAAAATATTAGAAAATAAAGGAGATAATATTTATTAGCCAAATGTTTATATTTAGGTAAACCTTAGCTACACAGAAGTTTTGAATCAAATGGAATATTATGGCATTGCCAGGTCTAATATGCACAATGTATCATGAAAATCCAACAGGCCGATAGAATAGGAGATGAGAAGGTTGCTTAGAGCTGCCTCTGGGAATTTATGACAACAGGATACCTGAGATTTGAGTTAATTTACCTGAGGCAAGTAGAGAATGAAAACTTTCAAAGCAATAGTAGTCAATTCTTCACAGTTTTTACTCTAACTATAAAAACACGGTTGATGTCCTTAAATAAAATTCCTTTTCATGACAGCTATTGTTTAGAATTTTAAAATATGCAATATTTAGTAAAATTAGATGAACTAATGTCTTGTCCTGAAAGGTAAGTTGGACAGAGACCTCTTTAAGTACTAGGATGCAGCAGGAAGAAAAACGCAGACTACAAAGGAAAAGACTAATGAATGTGGTGGGAAAACTAATTTTTCATCAATCCTTACAGAAAGCAAAGATGAGGAAAAGATGGTTGGAGGAGATGAAAAGATAGAAGAGAAATTCCTACTCTGGATCCCGCCCTTCTCAGCTGTCAGGACCCTCTCAGTATTAGCGCTCTGTGGCCCACTACATGTTCCTATCACAGGTGAACGTGGGACGGAAGACACGAGAAAGCAAGGAGGCAGAATTGTAGCTAGTGCTTGGAAAATAAAAATGATAGCTTCAGAATGAGGAAGAAATGGTGACTACCATCTAGTCTAAGTAGTTATTTACTAAATAGCACCCCACTGGTCCGTACGAGTTCACACAGCTCCCAATGTGCCTCAATTACTCCCAGGGCATAGATTGTGCACACCAGGAAAATATGGCTCAATGCCCTTAGGAAGATGCCTAATTTACTACAAGGTAGTAAATTCTGTACTGGGAAAATCCTATGCAGTATAAATCATATAAATAACAGTCCCGGGGCCAGAAGAATATTAAAATTCTATTGTTCTTATTAATCTGTGAAATGAAAGGGATGCTTAAGCAGGTAATTGTCATTTGAAATGGAAGACAAAACAACATATATTTTAATCAACACACTTATTAAATGTCAATTATAATTTTCATCAACTAAATTATATCACACTAACTTGCAATAGCAAGTTTGCCAAATGTTAATTAAAAGAATAAACGTTAACTATTAGTTTTAGTGCCTTTGGAGTTTTCACATTTTTGTATTTATGATTACTAAGCAATTAATCTTCCCTCACTTTCATCAGATTTTTAAATCTAACTTAACATACAAAAATGCTCTCGTAAAAATTACCGTAATTAACACGTAATTGAAAATTAATGAGAAACTTATTTTTCAAGCTATTTATCTATTTCATAAACAGATCTAGAGACCAGAGAATAATGCCTATATGCTAATATGAACAACTCACATGCTATGGAAACAAATTTTTTTCTTGACATACATTTAAACACATGTATGTATTCATATTAAAGTGTATCTCTTAATTGGTTTGTAGGAGTTGAGAACCTGAGCTATAATCAGTTGTAATGTTATAATGCTTATTATCCAATACAAAATATCACACTTCATGTATTAATATGCTAGGTATTAAAAATATCATTCAAACCTTGGTTCCATTCAAATTTGCCCACATTTAAGTTAGGTAAAACATATTTTGTTGTTTTTATATACTCTTAAATTAGAAGGCTCTCTTTTGTAGATGTAATATTAAGTTGCAGAGCTAGTCAAATAAGCATTTGTCCTAGTAAAAACTGAAGAATGAGTGTTAATTAGACTTTCACAATTGGATCTTTATTTCAATCATGTTAACTGACCTCTTGTTTGGATAATCTTTCTTGAAACCAACAGCATGATCAGATAGATATTATCTATGGTCAAGAGGCAACAATTAATTTTTTAGACCTAAGGGCTAAATACAGTAGTGTTGATAGAGTTGGATCCAATGTTACTCTAATTTAAAGTGTATATGGACAATAGAAATATATAAAATACAAAATTATCAAGATAGTCTGTGAAAATGGTTGAAAATTTCAAGAACTGGATCAAATCTGTAATGAAGGCAACTTTATCTATGTGATACTGATTCATTTTTCCGACAAGATCTTCACATAAATCTCCCCAATTCTCTTTAAACTGACAAATATCCAGGGCATTTTATCAGGTATAAGCATTCTGGATTTTACATAGAAAACACAATGTATCAGATAATTTTTGTTCGTATTCTCAGTCGAATTTCAGTGTTTAGAAGGTAAGTTCAAATGAATTGTCCTTTAAACTTAATCAAAGCAGCTGTGCATTTCTTGGGTTGACATCATATGTCACATATTCATTTTTTTGTGTTCCTTTTTCCCTGACTCTAAAGCAAGGTACATTAAAGTGGAAAATTTCTCAGTTTTGTTCACTGTTGCATCATTAGTAGAATTCAGTGTGTAGCACATAATGGTGATCAATGCTTGTCAACTAGATAAAAGTATGAAGAAAGCCAAGAAAATTGAAATATAGTAGTAAAAACTGCCATCATTCTTTAAAAATTCCATGAATTTAGAATATATGTACATTTTAAAATGGCATTGATATAAAATGAAAATAATGGTCAAATGTTTTATTTTAAATTTTATTTTATTTTAGAGAGAGAATGTGAGTAGGCAAGAGGGGTTGGGGGGAGAAAGAGAGAGAGAGAGAGAGAGAATGAGAATCTCAAGCAGGCTCCGTGCTCAGCATAAAACCCGACCCAGGGCTCAATCCAATGACCCTGGGATCACGACCTGAGCCAAAATCAAAAGTCCCACACTCAACTGACTGAGTAATCCAGGTGCCCCTCAAACATTTTAACTTCATTTGTAAGCTATTTTCTAAAGCTAAACTGTAACACAGTCATTCATTCATAAAAACACTTATGAATGTTTCCATGATATGCCAGCCATAATAGTAGGAGTCTATGAATCATATTCTTAGTCTATAAGAAGGAGAGTGACCTATAAAAATAATTCAATAGTAATGCAAACATGCTACAATGGAGCATGGAAAAAAAATGTGCTAGGAGAGTCCAAAGAAGGAAATGTCTGACTGCCTAGAAATCAGTATAGGCTACATTGAAAGTGAGGTTCGATTTAAGACTGAAAGGAGAAATCGGGAATGTGGAAACCACAAGTCAAGAAGGTCATTCTGGGAAGATGACAAAAGTGCAAAGGAATTCATTATATGGGCTGGGAAGACTGCTCATTGTTTAAAAATAAGTTGTGATAGCAAATAAGTTTAGGAAAGTAGCTGGTAAAATTAATCATTATTTGTGAGTGGAGAATTAAGTAAAACTATAAATTATTGTGCTTTTGACAAAGGAGCTCTGTCTATAACCAGTTCCTTTTAAGTGGAGATACATTTGGAAAAAGAAAATCAGGATACATGATTACCTAAATATCATGTCCATAGTGGATATTAGTACATTATCTACAGCATATAAATCAGTTATTAAATGGAAACTACCAGGGTTTTATCAAAGCTGGTTATTCAATATAAAACTCTTATCATAATATTTGTATTGGTAGTATTCTAATTGCTTTCTTATCACATGAGCCAAGTCAGAGTATGGAAGTCACTAATATGTTAAAGTGGTGATAATACTTTAAGATGTATTAATAACTTTACGAAGATTAACCCATTTCATGTTCACTCACACGTTAAGGCTTTAATGTTATATATAGCAAAGTACTTTCACATAATATTCATTAAAATTGAATTCATTAAGACAAAGCAGAGACTAGAGAGATTATATATTGCCTGAGAATAATAGATGAACTACAAGATGTTTCTGTTTTAATCATTCACAGATATTCACAAAAAGCTGAATAGCTAAGAAGAGAAATCCTGTATTAGGAGCCCATGATTGAAGGCAGAGGCACACTGGAAGATCCTAATGGAACCAATGTCTGAAGCCAGAAGATGGTTTTCTCTAGTGCTCTCTTTAGTATTATTGTGGGACCCTGGATACCAGCGATTCACTCTTCATTCTAATAGCTCACATATTTGACAGTATTAGGACTGTCAGAAAAGCAACAGCATTATTTTTCAAAGTAATTTGGGACACAAAAATCATTGCCTGGTAACCGTAATAATAAACCTCATTTTGCTAAATTTTCTTATATTTGTTTTATGGCTCAGTGTTATTTTAATTTAAATTACATATGGGGATAGTCATCATAATCTCTGTAGTGTTGGAGACCGTTAGGGGTTTTATCCATTTTTGGTTCCAAAAATAATTCTAGGCCTCCCAGATTTGCTTCTGGATTGTTCAATTCAACATCTACATCCTGAACTCTGTTTCTGAACACAGCATGGTATACTAACTTCACCTCTGAGGTCATTCTTTCATATCCAGTTGAGTATGGAAACCTAAACTGTGCCTTAATTTCAATTAAACTGTTATAATTCTTGACATAAAGATAATACAGGTCTAGGTTCCATACCTTTAAATTGCTTAAACTCATATATAACATATGATTGTAATCTCTTTTGAAGTAAAAGAAAAATTATAAGAGAGAAAGCTTATAAGCAATTTCCATTCAATGGTGTGTTAGATTTTTCTTACTGATTTCTTCAAATGAACATTGTTTTCAGAAGCTAAAGATTTTAGGAATGGCAAAACAGTCATAATAAAACATTTTCCTTCCAAGTTCAGGTGAGAATAGACAATAGGTGATTCTCTTTGGTGTACAGTAAAGGAATTATGATCAAACATACCAGGTCCCCTGTTACCACTTTCCTCCATGATGAGAAAACTACAATCTAGGATGCAGATCTCACCCTGTGGATAGTTCCTGCATTCTGATCTTGTTAAAAACAAGGGAGAGAAAACATAATGGCACCTTCTAAATTTTCAAGACATAATTTGAAATTAAACAGAAACAAATAACATTTAGGAGTGGGATTCCCATCACACAAATCAGAACATTTTGTGACTGAAAAAGATGCTTACTAACATTAGCCATTGAAGACATATGAATAAAATAACAGTGAAATAGTTTATATGCCAATAGAATGGCCAAAATGAAGAAGACATAAAACACCAAGGAGGAGAGCATGTAGCACACCCAGAAGTCTTATGCACTGTAGGTGGGAATGTAAATTGGCATTAACAACTTTGGAATGCTGCTTGGCTTGGCAGTATGTGCTAAAGCTGAAAAACAAACAAACAAACAAATAAATAATAAATAAATAATAATGATAATAATAATAAATATGTCTTATGCCCCGTAATTCCATTCCTATGTATACACCTAAAATAATTCCACACATATGTTCACCACAAGACATGTACTAAAAGGGAATTGGAAGGGACCCCTAAAAGAAATTCTGGATGGAGGTTATGTTCTGTTTCTTGATCTGGGCACTGTTTATGTGGTTGTTTTCAGTTTGTGCAAATACACTTCTATGTATTTTTATTTAACTATATTATACTTTAACAAAAAGTTTATTTATTAAAAAAAAAAAGAGCATCCTGGCCACTCTTTGACATCAGAAGCAAATTATTTTATCTGAACTGGACATTCCCACCATGTATCCTATTCATTTAGGCACTAGTAAGGGAAGGCATGCTAAATAATTGTTGATAGCTTATTTCAATCAGGAAACCGTTCTAGGACAAAATGGAAGTCTGGTTAATTATTTACAAAACTATTTTTTTTTTCCTCCGGGCATTCATTAAGAAAACTTTCCCATTCTTTCCTGTTGGTGGATAGCAGATATGTGACTGATCTGACCAATGCAATGTGTGCATTGAGTGTTATTCATCATCTGCAGTCCCAACCCATAAAATCCCACATGAACCTCTTCCATATCTCTCTACTTGTCTGAAAGAGTTAAAGGATTGAGAGAGGAGTCTAAGACCTAGCCAATTGTGTAACAACAAAAAAACCTCATCTCAGACTCACTCTGAACAGTGATATAAGAATAAATAAATGGTATTGTGTTCAGTCATTAAGATTTGGGGTTATCAAAACAGCAAGCATGTCCTAAAAAACTAGCACTGAAACCAACTCAGTAAGAAAGGTAGCTATGAATAGTCAAGGAGGATGAGGAAGGATAGTTCTGCCCAATACTGAAACATTTGGTTCAGTATACCCCATCACGTTTATAATCTGGACAGTCTGATCCTAAACAAAAGTAAGCGGGTCTGTTTGAAACCCAAGATCAAGGAGAAACATTTATACAGAAAATTCTGTACAAACATTGTGACTCAGCATAAGATTAAACACCCATTCCTTCTTAGATTTTCAGTGTGGAGTTGCCATTTTCCTTAGGAACATCCCTATTTCTCATTCCTGGCCCAACATCGTGTCTTCAAAACAGGAACTGCTTTAATTCATTTCCCATAGTTTACCTGAGTTTTATCTGAAATAGTTATTTCTTATCTGCATGAACTTGGGATGAAATTTAATGTGTATAGATATCACTTACCTCATTTATGAAATGTGGTTAGTAATATAATAGTATCTTTGTTTAGCTCATTAAAATATAAATACATGTAAAGTATGCTGCTTCTCATGCAGTCATCAGTCAATAAACAGTGGCTGCCACAGCTGTTATTGTTTTTGTTGTTGTTTTTTAAATTGAGAGATCCTAGTTAGGGTTTATTCTTTAAAATAAGAGCTTATTGTTCCACACGATTTATTCATAGAGGAAGGGCTCAAGGCCTATTATAATTTATACAAAATTTTGTATACACATCCCTTTTAGTTTCTCACCAAATCCTTTGAAGTCCTCCATGGCTTTCATGAGGTTCAAATTGGTTTCGTGCCACCAAATAGCTATCACAGCTCTACTATGTTAAGGGAGTTAATAAAGGGTTAGAAGAATTTATTTTTGAATCCAACTCTACAACCCATTATAGTCTATACGTAAGTTTATACTTTCTCCTTAATTTCTCAAGTATACATTTGTTGAGTAAATTAAAGTTTACCTTGAGGTAAACAAATATCATACAAGATAAAATGCCTAGTCACATTGAGGTAAAAAAGAAAAAAAAGCAGTAAGGATTCTTAAACGTATGGCATAATTGATGAATAGTTCTTTACACTGAATGAATTTCTCTCCACGTAATGTGAGTTATTCCACCAACAGTTGGTATATATGTATACCTTCATGTGCTACAAGCAGGCCAACTTCAGCCAATGCAGTAATGATTGTATCAGGAGATCTTGCATGTTTGCCATAAAAGAATGGCTCAGAATTTCCCTTGTGCATTTATGGTTTTTGACCCAAGAGGCATATATACCAATGCTGATGTCACTTGCTACTTTGATTTATAGGAGAAACTGCCCAAACCACTGCTAAAAGAAATTAGGCCATTGCTTAATTTATTATCAACTTGTGTTCGATGTCTAGAAATAATTTTTAGATTTTGGCGGAGACTTCAAGAGTTAAATCAATTTCTGTAACGAATATTACATTTATAAACACTATAGACTAATAAAGATATTTTGAAATAGGTTAATTTCACAATGTATATAAAGCTTTTATGTTCTTTGCAGTATGATATATGTAGAACAGACACCATCAGCTCCAATTTATAGATGAGAAAATAAATTCAGAATGCCGTGAAGTCAAGTCTGAAGGCACATAGGTAACAAATGGATGGAGTGGGACTCAAATAGACCAGGTCTTCTACATCCTTGGTATAAGCTCTTTTGCATTTCTTCTTTCATTAATGAAAATGTGTGACAAATGTATCTAACAGAACATTATTTTCAAACCTCTTCTTGTAAAGAACCTCTCATGTTCTTATTCTTATTTTCTGTGCCTTTTAAAAAATTTTCTTCTTTGCCAGCATGTTCCTCCATGCATCCAACATAGAGATATGATATGATTTCAAGGAAACATACAGATTTACATCACATATATCAGCCACACAGCCACAAGATCAACTGCAAGCATAATTAACTTTAAAATGACTCAACTTTCTTCAGCCATGATCATCCTGTCTTTATTGAATTTTAATGTCTTTTATTTTAATCAAACAATATCCCTTTGCAGGATATACACTAAGAAATGAGTTTTCCTAAATGAAATTGCTTTTTTATTGCCATTCTACCATATACTCCATTTACATCTCTAGAACATTAAAACCACTCTTTGGATGTGACTTCACCAGCAAGTGAAGTGTGTTATTTGTACGATCTCTGGCGAATGGAGTACTTCCTGTATGGGTACGGGCAGACAAGCTGCATTAACAAGTCTGAATATTGCCAATGTTTTCACAAGTATCCACCAGAGCTAAAGACAAATTTTGTATTCTCAAAGCAATGAAAATTTAAGAGACTGGGGTGAGTTTTTTGTCTATTTTAATATTTTTGTGTTGTAAAGAGGGGCAGTAAGTTATTAGGACAACCACCTAAAAAATACATTGAAGCAAAAATTGTTTAATTTTAGCATGTACTTTGCAAAGCAAGATACGTTTTAAATAAATTCTTCCACTCTAACAGAATTGGTTTCTCTTAAATAATTATTAAAAGATATTTCAAAAAATATATACAGGCATAGAGTGTTTTAACTTCAGGGGTTTGTTTTGAAATTCATAAATGCAAGGACAGAGTTTCCAAAGCCAATAAACTATCTTTATAAAAATGATCTTCAGAACAAAAACCACATTAAGCCAGTTCTTTCATATTTTATTACTTTATATTTTCACTAAACTCATTAGGGTTTTTATTTTAATGAATTAAAAGAGGAAAAGAATAATCATTGGTGAATAATGAAAAACACTAAAAGTATCTTTAAAAAAAAACTGGGTAGAAGCAGTGCATGTTTTATGACTTCTCAGTACTACATTTCTTTTCTACTCTACAGGTTTCTAGGTTTTTACATTATAAATCTTAAAACCATTTCTTTATATATCCTTAGATTACACCTAGCTGCCAGGTTACGTATGCAAATAGCAAATTTGAAAACATTACTCCAGTAGAATAAACTAGTTGGGTCCTTAATCTAAACTTAATGCTAGACAAATGTATCTGATTGTATCTACACCATAAATTTACCTGTTATGTTTTCCAACCACATAAAGGTATGGGGAAGGATTCTACCTCCTACTTCTAGAAACTTTCTTATCTAGTGACAAAGCATGACTGTATCAAAACTGGCTGTTACCGACAGCAATTGGCTTTGACTCTCCTGTGAGTACCTTGCAATGGCTGCCCGAGAAAGTATATACCTAAAATGTTAGAGATCACTACCAAGGTCCCTGGACAATACCCAAAGTATATAGATGCACTCTTAAGAAAAATGGGAGAAAAGTGGGGATAAAACAGCATACTCTAGTCTTTCAAAGAGAGGATATATGTTCTTCCTCTTACATAAAACCACAGAGGTTTCTAGACAAAGATTACTGTTAAATCAGCTCTTTAATTAATTAGTTGGAGAAATGTTCAAAAAGATTTCTCCTCCTTGTTCATTAGGTCATGGACCAGCATTCTTTTCATGGAAAAAGGATGTAATGAAATAAATCTAGGGTAACAAAGAAATGGATGATCTCTTGAAGGATGGGATAGCTTATAAAATATATAAAATACTTTAATTATTCAAATATGTAAATTCTAGATTTCAGACTAATGAGAACTACTTGAATGGAATTGCCTAAAAGAATAAATTCTTTAGATTGTTGCTCATTAATTTTATCTGATCTAAATCATTTTGTCATCAGCTTTAAAGGTATTATTAGTATAAAATATTAGTTTAGTGATAATGATTAATTCAGTTTTGAAATTGTTTGGACTCCCATAGTGGCAACTCTGCTCACCATAACATTATTTCTTTTCAGATTTTTGAGAATTAACTGTTGACCAAAAAAATCCATATTAAATAGACATAATTTACCTTCACAATTAGCTTTATTAAGTTAGCAAAGGGTGTAAATGGTAGCTCCTAATTCCAGGCACATCCACATGATATTTCCTTTTTCAGTTTACAGAGCTGCAGAAATTAACATGTTTAATCAGGGCACGCCAAAAATGCATGGCCCAAGTGCCAGTTCAACCCTCTGACTCCTTCTGAATGCCAACACAAGAGCAAAACAAGGGGCTAACTACACACACCAGAAAACTAAAACAGACAAGAAATATGTAAAGTAACATTCAAGGTAAGAATGGCCAAGAAACAGTTCAGAAAATAATGGCTTGGTTTTATCTTATCATTCACAAAAAATGGATTTAAGACAAAACCACATACTTAATGAGCATTTCAAAACAAACTCATTCATTCCTTGGCCAACATGCTGAAACAATTTTAGTCGTCATAGATAATGGATTTTAATTGGTCAAAGAATGTATATCTTTCTAATTCTGACATAATCGTAAAAACTATGACATTTTTTCAAGGTTACAAGTTTCAGTTGGTCTGAATGAATTAGTTTCATTGCTATTAATCTTGAGCTTCCATACACTCATTGTAATACGAACAAACCAGTGAGACAAAAGAGTTTTAAAATGTTCATGATTAATAGTGACAAAATGCTAACATAACTAATAGTCCTGGTTTTCATGTATTTTTTTTTTTTTAGTCTTGGAATATAAACTGAGAGTTTGGGAAACACTTATGGTTTTGTCACAACTTTACATGACATGAGTTTGCCTGATGATTCTTTTAATTAAGAGCTTGTTTTCAGTTCTTGGCAGTATTTATTATGTCAAGTCTGATTTTTAAATTTTATTTTATTTTGGGTCTGCATTTTTAATGAGTTAAGAATGCCTAACATGAGATCTACTCTTTTAACCATTTTTTAAGTGCACAATATAGCATGATAAATATCTTGATGTAGATACATAAAAAAGATCCCTATGCAGCACTATGCCTCTCATCAGACATTAGTCATCATCCTCCACATCATCTCATGTATTTACTTATGCAAAGAAGGAGAAAACTGTTGAGTGTTATCATTCAATTTCTTGGGACTTACATAAATATTATTTAACAAATTTCTTTTTTAAAATTAATTTACTTATTTTGAGAGGGAGGGAGGGAGGGAGGGAGGGAGAGAGAGAGAGAGAGAGATTGATGAGAGGTAGAGAGACAGAGAGAATCCCAAGCAGGTTCCACACTGTCAGCAAAGAACCCTACATGGGGTTCAAACTCACGAACCATGAGATCAAGACCTGAGCCAAAACCAAGAGTAGAATTCTTAACCAACTGAGTCATCCAGGCATCCTTTTTATTTAACAAATTTCTAATTCTTGTTCATTCTGTCTTTCTTGTTTAAATTCCAATTTGACAAGGCAATGACTTGGTTAAGCCAGCTTTAGAAATTATTTTCCTCCTCTACAAATTCACCTGTTTATCTCTAATCCCTGGGTAGTGCAAGGCTGATCCTATAATCTGTTAATATCTGATTTACCAAGAGCCAGTTATGCCCCATAGAGACTAAGCCATTCTTGCTCTCCAGCACATTAAGAATTAATATTTACCCTTACTGGACCTTTCAGCCTCCACAAGAAACTTTAACAAAAGCTGTGCAAATCCCTATCCAACATATACTAGGAGGATTAATAATAATTCCTTTTGATCAGAATTACTTGGTTGGCCAGCAATGGTTTCCATGGTAATCAGGTGGTAGACAGGGCTGAAACTGATTTCATCAGTTGTAAGACATCATTAGAATTATCCTACATGTCTAATTATAACTTACTAGGAGTGACTTCTACATAGTGTAGCTTAGAGGCAGAGGAAATGAAGTTATGAGTTTTAAGTGTTAGAAAGCTTCCACAAGGAAAGATATTATTTTGCTTTTTCCTAATAAGACTTTTTCTTTCTCCAGCCAAGAATATTATGCATTAGAAAGAAGATACTTTGAAAAGAATTTTTATAAGAAATGGAGCTGAGAGTTGTATATCTATAATGAGAATTTCACTGAAAGTTTGTTGTGCTAATAGAAAAATAATTTGTAATAGTAGAGAGCTTATATTTTAGAAAATATTAACATATTAGAAAGAATTGCAATACCACAAACAGATATCTAAAAATATGTTTCTTTGTGCTTGTTGCAGGTTAAAATATCTGCATCCTTTTATGTTTGAAACAGGAAGTCCATTAACAGAGTTTTATTCCAGTGTCCAGCTGGTAACCCTAGAAAAAGAGTAGCAAACATTTGATAACATGCTAGTTCAATACTTAATTCTTATTAAAGGCAAAATCAAGAGGACAGTTGAGGACAGCAATGTAGGAAGACTCACCTCTTTCACAGGCCCACCAAATTTACAACTACTTATAGAAAAAATCTCTCTGAAAAACACCTGAAAACTAGCTGAACAGCCCCTCCACAACAAAGGGTAAAAAGGCCACATCGAGATGGGTAGGAGAGGCAGAGATGGAGTCTAGTCAAAACCCACTCCCCCCATTGTGTCATGACCCTGAAGCAGGAGGGATGGCAGAGCTGGGGAGCATATCCCTGAGGAGCAAGGGGTTTGAGTCCACAGCAGACACCCTTAGCTCTTGGGATTTGCACTGAAAAGATGAGTACCCAAAATATTTGGTTTTGAAAACCAAAGGGACTTGTGTGTAGGAGACCAAAAGGGCAGTAGGAAACTGAGACTCGTATTTTTAAAATGTTTATGTATTTATTTTTAGGGAGGGAGGGAGGGAGGGAGAGAGAGAGAGAGAGAGAGAGAGAGAGAGAGAGAGAGAGAAGAGGAGGGCCAGAAAGAGAGGGAGTGAAAGAATACCAAGAGAGAGTCTACACTCAGGGTGGAGGCCAACATGGGGCTCAATTTCACAACTGTGAAATCATGACCTGAGCTGAAATCACCATTTGGACACTTAACTGACTGAGCCACTCAGGCACCCCCTGAGATACTGTTCTTAAAGGGCCCACATAAAGACTCACTTTCCTAGGGACCCAGCACAAAAGCATCAAGTTGAAGAGTGCCTAGACCCTATGTGAAGGAGATTCATTGGCTAACCTTAGAGCCTCTTCTCAAGGGCAAGGAATTCCCTCTGGCAATAGAGGTGCTGGCAGACACCATTTTGCGCTCTCATTCTACCTTGTGAGTTCTGTTTGTCATGATTTTGTGCTCTCCTGCAGCCTTGCCCAACTAATCCTAGCAGGTGGACTTGCCTGGACTGGTGCTCCCCCTCAGCCTCACTATGCTAAAAGCAGCAGTTCCCCATGGCCCTGCCCCACTAAACCTGGCAGGTGGGCTTGCTCCAGCTTGGTGCCCACCCCCCACCCCCCCCACAGCTTCACCAAAGCAAGTAAGTGCACCCACTGCACACACTCCATACAGAAGACACTTCTTGAATGCCTGGCTCTAGTGGTTAGGGGCGGTTATGTTTCTGGGCCCTATAGGATTGAAACAATCAAAGAGACAATTATCAGCTGACTATCACTTCCAGGGCACTTCACAGATAGTGGACTAAAACACACTCTCAGTCTTCCTGTGAAGTCTCACCTAATTCAGGGAAACAAATACAAAGAGCCAAGCAAAATGAAGAAACAGAAGAATATGTACCAAGTGAAATAAGATAAAACATCAGAAAAAAAGCCATAATGAAACAGACATAAGTGATTTACCTGAGGAAGAGTTCAATCTAATGGCCATAAAGATGTTCACCAATCTAAGGAGAAGAATGGATAAACACAGAGAGAACTTCAATAGAGAGATGTTAAATATAAGCAAGTAACAAACAGAAGTCACAGAGTTGAAGAATTCAATAACTGAACTGAAAAATATACTGGAGGGGTTCAACAGCAAAGTAGATGAAGCAAAAGAAAAGATCAGTGACTTGGGAGACAGGGCAGTGGAACTCACCCAAACAGAGCAGCAAAAAGAAAAAAAAAATAAAGATACTTTAATGCAAAAATTAAAAAAAGTAAAGACTTATGAGAAAACATCAAGCAGAACAACATTCACAAATAGGAGTCCCAGAAGGAGAAGAGAGAGAGAAGGAAACAGAAAGCTTATTGGAAGAAATAATGGCTGAAAATTTCCCTAACCTAGAAATGGAAACACATCCAGATCCAGGAAGCTCAAAAAATTCCAAAAGACAATAGAAAAGGTCAATGAAACTAAGAGCTAGTTCTTCGAAAAAATAAACAAAAATGAAAAACTTTTAGCTAGACTCACTAAGAACAATAGCGAGAGGGCTTAAACAAATAAAATTGGAAATGAATGAGGGCAAGTTTCAAATAATACCAAAGAAATACAAAAGATCAAGAAATTAATTATACACCAACAAATTAGAAAACCTAGAAGAAATGGAAACATTCCTACAAACACAGATTCTTCTAAGACCTAATCAAGAAAAAATAGAAACTATGAGTAGACTGATTACTAGCAAGGAGAGTGAATCAGTAATCAAAAACCTTCCAACAAACAAAAGTCTAGGACCAGATGGCTTTACTGGTAAGTTCTAGCAAACATTCAAAGACAATTTAATACCTATCCTTCTCAACCTTTTCCAAAAAATTGAAGAGAAGCAAATGCTTCCAAACTCATTTTATGAGACTAGTGTTACCCTAACACAAGAACCAGACAAAAACACCTCAAAAAAGACAATTATGGGCCTATATCCCTGATGGACATAGATGCAAAAATCCTCAATAAAATATTAGCAAACCAAATTAAACAATACATTAAAAAGATCATACACCACAATCAAGTGGTATTTATTCCAGTGATGCAAGGAAGGTTCAATATCTCCAATTCAATCAACATGATAACATCACCTTAACAAAATGAAGGATAAAAGTCATAAGACCATCTCAATAGATACAGAGAAAGCATTTGACAAAATTTGACATCCATTTATAATAAAAACACCTAACAAAGTGGATATAGATGGAATATTCCTCAACACAATAAAGGCCATATGTGACAAGCCTACAGCTAATATCATACTCAATGGTGAAAATCTGAAAGCTTTTTCTCTAAGGTCACGTAAAAGACAAGGATGCCCACTGCTATCATTTTTATTCAACGTAATATTGGAAGTTCTACCCAAAACTAGGCAGGAAAAAGAAATAAAAGACATCCAAATTGGAAAGAAAAAAGTAAAACTCATTATTTGCAAAAAAGCCCCCATAATTTTATATATAGAGAACCCTAAAGACTGCACCAAAAAAATGTTATATCTAATTTAAAAAACTCAACAAATTTGCAGGATACAAAATCAACATAAAAAATTATGTTGTGTTTTTATACATTAACAAAAACTATCAGAAAGAAAAAATAAGAAAACAACCCCACTTATATTTTTTTCAAAAAGAGTAAGATCACTAGAAATAAATTTAATCAAGGAGGTGAAGGACCTGTACACTGAAATCTACAAAAAAGCCGATGAAAGAAATTGAAGATACAATGAAATGGAAATATATTCTGTACTTATGGATTGGAAGAATTAATATTTTTAAAATGCTCATATTATCCAAAGTAATTTATAGATTAAATGCAATCCTTATGGAAATCCCAAAGGCATTTTTCACAGAAATAGTACAATCAATCCTAAAATTCTATGGAACCTCAAAAGACCTCAAGTGGTCAAAGCATTTTTGAAAAAGAAGAACAAAGCTAGAAGTATCAAGCTCCCTGATTTTGAGCTGTATTACAAATGTGTAGTAATGAAAATTGTATGGTTTGGGCATAAAAGCAAATGCAATGTAATGGAATAGAGAGCCCGGAAATAGACTCATGCAATATATGGTCAATTTATGACAAAAGAGCCAAGCACATACAATGGGGAAAGGGCAGTCTCTTCAATAAGTAGTTTGGGAAAACTGGGCAGCCACATGCAAAAGAATGAAACTGGACTATTATCCTATATCATAAAATTAACTCAAAATGGGTTAAAGATGAATATAAGACCAGAAACCTTAAGCCTCCAAGAAGAGGACACAGGTGGTAAACTTGACATTGAACTTGGGGATAGCTTTTTGGATCCCACCCCAAAGGTAATGGCAATAAAAGCAAAAATAAACAAATGGGACTATATCAAACTACAAACCTTCTGCACAGTGAAGGAAACCATCAACAAAATAAAAAGGCAACATACTGAATGAAAGAAGATATTTGCAAATCATGTATCCAACAAGAAGTTAATACACAAAATACATAAAGAATTGTTACAACTTTTGGAAACCAAAAGAAAGCTTAGGTAGCTATACTTATATCAGATGAAATAGACCTTAAAACAAAGACTGTAATAAAAGACAAAGACAACACAACAAAAATCCACTTAAAAATAGGCAGAGGACTTGAATAGATGTTTTGCCAGATAAGACATATAGATGGCCAACAAGCACATGCATAGATGCTCAATGTCCCTAATCATTAGGGAAGTGCAAATCAAAACCACAAAGAGATATCATTTTACACCTATCAGAATGGCTATTATCAACCTTTTTCAGATTTGGCAATGATGTGGAGGAAAGGGAACCCTCCTGAACTGTTAGTGGGAATATGAATGGGTGCAGCCACAATGGAAGACAGAGATTCCTCAAAAACCTAAAAACAGGCATACTATATGATCCAGCAATTCCACTTCTAAGTAGTATCTGAAGAAACCAACAACACTAATTTGAAAAGATATATGCAACCCTAATTCACTGCAGCATTATTAGCCTAGCCAAGGTATAGAAACAAAGTTTATGTAGACTACAACTCAGGCATAAAAAAAATAATGAAATCTTGCCATTTGCAGCAATGTGAATGGAAGTAGAGAGTATTATGCTAAGTGAGATAATTCAGACAAAGAAAGAACCATATGATTTCACTTACATATGGAATCTAAAACACACAGCAATACAAAATTCATAATCAGAGAACAAATTGGTGGTTGTCAGAGGCAAGACGGGTGGGGAGAAATGGAAGAAGGGGGTTAAGAGGCACAAACTTTCAGTTTTAAAATAAATAAGTCATGGGAATATAATGTATAGTATGGTGACTATAGTCAATATTATATTGCATATTATTTAACTTTATATGGTGATGACAGAAACTAGACTTCTTGTAATTATCAATTCACAATGTATACAAATATTAACTCACTATATTGTAAACCTGAAACTGACATAATGTTATATGTCAATTACACCTCAATAAAAAAAATTGCTAAAAATATTACTGATGAGTATACTGTTACAGGAGACTGTTTCAAACTTTTCATAGCGTTAACCCATATTGTTCCTAAGAATTAATCTTATTGACATAAACTTACAGATAAAAGGTATTTACAAAAATGTCAAGAAAAGGCAAATCAGCACTTGGGAATTAGAAAAAGGAAAAGAAGACAGCTAGAGATTATGACATCAAATAAGCACTATGGATTTGTAAGTTTATTCCAATGTTTTCCTACTCAGATAAAAATAGTGTTATTGGAATTTCTGAAGGATGGGTAGAAAAAGAGAACCCAAAATAAGGTTTACCAGAAGAAACTAGAATTATCAAAAGTTCTTATAAAGACTTATAAGGAACATTAACATATCCGTGCTACATCTGAAAAGAATGTTGCTAATTTTCTATTCCATAGGAGAAAGCACTTTTTATACTTAAGATGAAGCAGGTGAATGCAAATTTCCTTTTGATTCCCTTAGGCAATGACTAAAAGATCAGAAAATAATATGTTTGTACTAAATGAAAGGATGTTTATGTTGACTATCATATTTAGAAATATTAAAATCATAGAATCTGCTAAATGTAGGACCCTTTTCATCTAGTGAAAAGTGAAATTGTGGGCTCTGAAAAATGCAAATCCATATTTTTATTCTGACATTCTGGCATACAGTTGTTTTTTAAATAAATAAACACATAAAAATGCATTTATAAATGAATGACATATTCTGCAAATAAATAGGTAGGGATAAACAAAAGATTCCCTAAAATGTAACTAGGGATTTGGGCTGTAAAATTACAAAGTTAACATTTTCTTTCTAGCTTGCTGATAAGATTTGTCTGTAAGCATTTTTTCTTCACTCTAATAGCAAAATTTTTCAACAAACAGGAATACAAACTTTATATTCATCATCTATTTACAATCATAAATATTTAATGAAATCTATGAGGTGCTACTTTTCTAGCTCTATAAAAATTGTTGAAAAGGCTAAAATACAGTTTTTAAGTTGCAAAATAGATTTCCTTTATCAATTAAGCCTTTATTTTGCGATATCTGCAACACAACTCTGCTTGAACATGTGTAGTCAGAGTTAACATAGCTAATAGCCTGGGAGATTTGAGTCTAATATTAGGCTTATAAATTGCACTGTGTTCATAATAAACTGTTAATGCTTAAGAAACATAACTGGGAATAATTACCACATATTATGAGTTTATGTCAGAGGAATCTGCCCATACTAATGCAGCTTTTCCCAAGAAATTTACTTGTGACTTTTTTCTTTCTATAAAAAAAATCATTTCACTTTCCTTTCTACTTAATGTTTTAATATTCTGTGCTCAATTAAATCTCTATGAGGTAATCAGAACTCAGTTCTTTTTTACCAGTTTGTCACTTATTGTAGTTCTTTAAAAATGCCAGGTACTTACAGGTTACAGAACTTAATAAAATCAAAACAGAAAGTATGGTTATCTGGGACAAAGATAATCTGTTATTAGAATTGCTTGAAAAAATAGTAACAAATAAAGTGAATAAAAGTCATCTTATCATTTTTAAACCTGAGTATCTAACAAATTCAGTTTAATGTTGCAAGGACAAAGTAAAACATGATGACATCTTGATCTTTCATGTTTTACAAATCACTAATCAATTTTCAAGTACTGAAAAAATACCACATAGTGTGACATTGTATCTGAGTAGTTTCTATTATGTTAGAGAGCAACAACATTCTACCTCTTTCTCATTATATGAACTTCACCTTAGTCATTTATGCCTTAATCATTTAGTTATCCCACTGTAATTAAGTCCTGATGTTTGGCTGAATTGGTTCCTGTTTTTTCCTCATTAGCCAGTAAAAAAGATAAAAAAGCTAGTGAGAAATTTAGTTATTGACTCTTGAAAAAGGAATTTCTCAGACCAAAATAGACACAAATTCAAGTCCAAGAAAGTGGTGGATTTGAGATGTGAAAATCTATGTCGGGTAGTATTTATGGATGACCTAATGCCAGAAATTCACATAGCTTTGTGAAAAGCAGCTATAGAAGTATATTTTTGATGGTTCAGACCCACAGAACTCCAATTACATCCCCAGAGACAGAGCCGTACATTGTGTGTAGTGAATGTGTATGCACGGTCCACGTGTAGGTGTGAGATAAACTGAGTGAAAGCTGCATTTCACATCGTAAGGGTCAGGCCCTAATTGGAGTCCTGTGTTAGTTCTTTTCACTACATAGCAAAAAGACATAGCAACACTTTAAAGAAAAGATTCCCCGGAATTGTAGCTAGGTTAATCCTAGGATTAAAGAGACTGAGTTATGAGGACAGGTTAAAAATCTTAGTGTGAAAAGAAAGTCTTTCAAATTGCATGTACCGACCTATCTTGGAGGTATGTATAAGAGCACATGCAGTTTTGATAATACTACATCAAAGAAACTGGGACAGGATTTAATTGTGGGCTAACAAAGGTAAATTAGACCATATGTCAAAAGTACCACATTAACGAAAGGAAAATACTTAGAAATACAGCCGAAAGGAACATCTATTACTTTATAACACAAAGAACTAAGACATTTGCTGCTTACTGTTTTTGGCTTTCAAATAATTTTTTCAGCCAATCAAGTTAGTAGATTTGTTTCAAGGAAATTAATTAAGTTATACTGCAAGACCTTCTTTGAAACATGAAATAATTCTAGCTGAAAAAATATCTATCATGGAAATTTATCAGCCACATTTTGGTGCTTTTGGCCCTTTTAGCTGTCCAATTCTTAGTTTCAATCAACCTTTCAGCCCCTAGTAGAGGTGATAAGCCTTTGATATAAAGAAATTTAATAGTCCAGACAGTCCTCTTAATGCAGCTCAGCAAGAGACAAAGGGATAAAATAATCTGCTCCTCCTAGTGAGCTTATACAATCTTCTATGAAAAACTGACTGGAACTTAAAAAGGAAAAAAAGTCAATATTTTAAGGTACTTTAATAAGAAACACCCAATTAGCCACTAGTATTTAAACATGTAACCAGGGAAAGGCCTTCAGAATGTTTCAGACAAACAGGAACATTAACAAGAGTAAAACTTAATATTATTTCATGCTTAAATATGCCATCTAATGTCAAGGTATAACTTCAAAGTGATTATTTCTTCTTCCTTTTATTTCTCCCTATTGTGTCTTCCTGTCTGCCTTCTTTCCTCCTGTTTCTTCTACTGTATTCGGTTTAGAATGCAGATTTTTTTTGTTGAAAGAAAACAATGATCTGGACTTGGTATTTTGTTCTGCTTTGGGACTACAGGGCCTGTCACCTGAACTTTATCGTCTTCCACTGTATTATGGGTATAATAGTGTCGTTAATACTGCCCTGAGCACCTCACATGAGTGTTAAGAAAATCCTATCTTACAAATATAGTGTAAAGTTAAAGAAAACTTTAATTAATAAAAAAATACCAATATCTGTTTGGCAGGTTTTCAAAATGAGTGAAATAATCAAAATGTATTTAAATTTATGCATAATACCTTTCTAGAATTTTATCAGACTTCTCTATCCCAATTTCACTTGAGTGTAGGCATATTATAATATTGCTTAAACAAATATGAGTACCATGACTCCATACATGATTCTTTTTAAGGGTTAGAAAAAGTTTTCCTACATGTACTAATTATATTAATTGTACATAAGCAATTATTTGTGACTTCTAAAGCATAGAACAGTTGAATATTCCATCACCTCGATGAGTCTTACCTTCTCTACACAATAGACAGGAATATTGTTTTGAAAATTGCCGTCATAAAATATAAAGAAGGCAGTAGAAGTTTAGACTTTAGTACTTCCAATCGTTCCCTTCAAAGGAGTTCATTATTTTCAAAGAATAAAGAAACAATGAAAAATATAGAAAACCGAATCTGATCCAAGAAAATGTCAGTAGTCATCAGTTGATTTTATTCATAATATTTCAAATTGTACAAAATCTAGATTGTGTGCAAGTAGTTAATAGCACCATAAACTAATTGTTGTTTTGCAACAATTTAACAAAACATAGTTAATGAACACCTATTATATATATATATATATATATATATATATATATATATGCTCTTATACAATATGCTATAAGATTCAGACATCACTACCAAGGAGTCCCTGCCTCCAAGAAACTTTCATTCCTACAAACATGAGAACACAAGTAACTAACGACAATGAATGACAGGATATTTTCCAGAGAATTCTGACTATCGGGCAATGATGAGTCAGAGAAGGGAAAGCACTTTCCTGTTGGCTGGAAGACTCTGCAGACACTTTGAAAGAAGATTGAACATTTACAAGGAGGCAGGAAGATCCATCACATTTCAATTGGAAGATACTGGAGAGCAGTAGAGAGGGAGAATAAGCATGCTTTTGGACATACAAGAGCATATTTGAACACTGCTGTTGGCCCGAGTGTATTCAGAGTTGTGACATTACTAATGTCAAATTGTAATCAATATTTTATGTAATTTTTATGCCAAAATTTCTGATAGTTTAGGAAATTAATGGCTATTAAAATTCACTCAAAAAACTGTATTTCTAAACCCAGGTCTATTCTACACAAAAAGAGGGAAGAAAATACTTTTACAGAATAAAATTTAGGAAATGTATAAACCTAATTTACACAACTGTCTATTCTTCATATTTCACAGAATTCTATTTTGCTGGATGTGTTTTGATATAGTTTACTTAATCTGGCTTTGCAAAATAGTAAATAGGATCTATTCTTTCAAGTTATAATGTCCCAAGCATGAGCTATGTTGACATTTTAATATAAACCTGAGCATAAGAATAACTTTGATTGGGGCACCTGAGTGGCTCAGTCAGTTGAGCATCTGATTCCAGCTCAGGTCACGATCACACAGTTTGTGAGTTCGAGCCCTGCATCGGGCTCTGTGCTGACAGCTCAGAGCCTGGAACCTGTTTCAGATCCTGTGTCTCCCTCTCTCTCTGCTCTCCCCTGCTCTCACTCGATCTCTCTCTCTCTCAAAAATAAACATTAAAAATTTTTTAATAAAAATAACTGATTAATTTCAACATACCTTTATCTACTAAACTATTATTTACTTAATATTTGCAAAGTTATTGTTAATTAGTTTAACAAAACTTTAAAGTAATATTTATATAAAATAATGCTAGCAATTGTTTGTATTCAGTGCATTTTGTATTCAATATTCATGCACATTCAGAAATCTGTTTACAAATGAGGAATCTAAGGTTTAGAAAGACCACATCAATTCCCAGAAGTCACAAAGCTAGCAAGTGAGACATGCAAGACTAAAAATCAAGCATTTTTGTAACTAGGTATCTAGAAAGTGCTCTATTAAAAATGAATGCATAGGAGCACCTGGGTGGCTCAGTCAGTTAAGCATCTGACTTCAGCTCAGGTCATGATCTCACAGTTGGTGGGTTTGAGCCCCACATTGGGCTCTGTGCTGACAGCTCAGAGCCTGGAACCTGTTACAGATTCTGTGTCTCCCTCTCTCTCTGCCCCTCCCCTGCTGGCAATCTGTCTCTCAAAAATAAATAAACGTTAAAAAATGTTTTAAAAAGAAAAAAACGAATACACAAAATCCAAAGTACACTATCAACACGTGAAAAATTCATCTAGAGTTATAAATTGGAGATCCTATGATATTCGAGATCCTATGATATTCTCTTTTCACTAGACTATTTAGGAACTTATAATAAATTTACATACTATTAGAGTCCAAAGTTAATAATGACAATTACTATCTTTTGCAATAATTTTGATAATGTTGACAAGATTTCCTTCAGTGTTTCTGTTTGGTTGTTTTTAAGCTTGAGCGAAGGTCTCACCTGTCATGGGGCCCCTAATTCTCAAATGTTCTTTTGAGGCTTGATGACCCTTATGTCTTCAATAATCCTCTGGAAGACATGAACATATCACTTTAATGGATAACAACTCCATCTTCTAATATCCAAGAGAAAATATCTTGATATTGTAGCTGACAGGAAGAATGCAAAATTGCCGCATGTAGGTTGCACAGGGAGAAAATGATGCTTTCTGAGGAGGGGGAAAGGGCTTCTTCATTATTCTAATAATGTGGCCCATAACTGGTTTTTGTTATTGCTATTAAATTATATTATTTAAAATGCATTCTATATTATGTTTGATAGGTCCAAAGCATAGCTTATTAGCCACCTACCTCAAGCAAACTATCTTTGGCAGTTTTCCATTCTGCCAATATTTTACCATTTTCCCAACAGGCAAACTCAAAATTTTGGATGGATTTCTTACTGTTCCCTCTTCATCATCCACATTTATAATATACATATGTATATATATTTCCTGGAGATCCTATCTTCAGAGTGTTCTAGACCTTGTCTGAACTGCTACGTCCTCACTGCTACTTTTCTGGTCTATGACCTCATTGCTGTATGCTCAGATTACTACAGTAGGCTCCTAGTCACTAGTCTTTCAGTCTGCTCAAATTACTACTTTCATGATGCCACTCTCCTAAGAGCTCTTGATGACTTTTTCAAAGCTTCTTTGGTCAGGTGCAGACTCACATCTGTGGCCTCTGAGAAGCGCCATATATAGATTTCACTTTACCTATACAACCAAATATAGAACTTTAACTAAATATATACTGTTTCAGATAGGATATTGCCCTGACTTTTACAACTATTCGCTAGGTATCCTTTCTTACATGACTTTGACCAAGTCAATTTTTTCACGTAAAATATATCCATTCTTCCATCCACCATCCATCCATCCATCCATCCATCCCATCCCATCTCATCCATCTGCCCATCTATCTGTCTGTCCGTCCAGTCAAACAGTCCACATTTTAGGAAGAGATCCCCACACCGTGCTAAACACTAGAAATGCAGACTAAACCACTGTTCTGTCCTCAGGATATCCCCAGTCAAGTTGGAAGACAGACATTACTTAATTACATGGCAGCATATACTACAAATAAGGTGTGTTAGAAGAGAATTTGAAAGGACTTTTAACTCAGCTTGCAAGAATCAGGAAAAGGTGAAACCTAAACTAAATCTTAAAATCTTCTCTCTTATGTCTGCCCATATAAAATCCTGCCCTTAAAAAAAAAATCTGACTCCACTATTTTCAATGAAAATCTCAAGTCTAACTTCCTACATAAAGCTGTCCTCAACAAAGTGAGCTGACCTAGAAAGCTACTCTTTTCACTGGCTGTCAAACACACTTTCAACATAGTAAGATCCTATGTCATATTGTTCTCTAATATTTCCTTTTTGCAAGTCCCAGAACTATAATCTATCCCCAGGAAATCACTAGCTTCATCAAAGGCAGGCTGGTTCTCCTTCTTTGTTCCTCCAGTGCCTATTATAATGATGAATTACTTTTAAGTGTGCTAACATAAACACTCTTGAAGTTAATTAAATCAGCTCCTCTTCCCAGTAATCCTGCAGCCACTGCGGACACCCATGGGGACATCCGTGGAAATGTCATTTTGGAGGCAACTAGTAGCCATGTTTCTGCTGTGGCACAAGGCCCAAACTGGGCTAAATCAGATTTCTTTTGAGAATTTGAAATTAGGACATCAATGGATTCTACATTGGTCAAAGTTGGGCTTAATTCCTGAGTTATTAAGAATAATATTTTTGAATTATTACTGATTTGTACATATACCACATTAGTAATAATTCAGGAATAAAAATAAACAAAATAAATCCTTTCATCCCAACTCATCTCATTATCAATAATCAATCCCAAAAGCACACATGACAGTTTTTTTAATTAGAGAAAACTATGATATTTGTCTCTGGAATAATAACTATGATATTTTTACAGCACAATCACTTTATTTTACATATAAATGTATAGTCCTGGAACTAAAAACTTTACAAGACCTTCTTTTTTTTGGCTTTTCTAATAAGGATATTTCATAAGTATAGAATAAAGATAAAATATATCCTCTAATCTGGGGGAAAAAGTCTCCAAACAAAGACTTGTTTCTTTAAAAGAATGCATTTTCTTCCTAAAAATAATATGCAGTTTATGGGATAGTTTAACAACAACAACAAAAAAACATTATTCTTACAGCTACATAAAAGTTTATATCTGAGCAAATAAAATATAATAAGGTACAATGTAGGAGAAAAAAAATAGCAAACTTGAATTTCCTCACCATCAGATTTTTAATTAGCACCTATAATATTTAAGAACATTCATAGATGCACTAAATATACAAATCACAGAACGGTAATAAAAAAGCTCATAAGGATCTCTGTTCTCTGTCTATGCAAAACATAAATAAAATTTGACCTCCCCAATGCTGTATGATGGACAAACGGAAGCAGTACCAATGCAGGAACCATTCCTTCCTTCCCACTCAATGGGAATGTATACTAAAGACATATGGGGGGCTGTGATCTTCTTATCCCTTAAAGATGCATTGCCTGAAGTCACAGAGGACTTGAAGAAAAGAGACCCAGACAAGCTCTTTTGTAGAAGAAGGGGTGAAACATAAAGGTCAGGGGATTACTGGTAAAGTTTTCTTTCTTCCTGGAAAACATTATCTTTGCATATCATTTTTTGGCAAAATCTAGGGAAAGTTAATTCTGAGATAGGAGTTTGTCCTCAGAGCTTGTTAGTTGATCCTCTTGAATGTGTAATTATAAAAATTACCAAGTTTCTATCTTAATATGAGGAAACTCTGTTGAGGAACAATGAGGATTATTTTTTCCAATTAGGTAAGTATTTTAGTATAGCAATTATTTGTGTTAATTTTCTCTGATATGTTTATGTCTTTTAAAAATGTTTGCTGATTTTCTTTTCACATATTTCTGCAGTTAACAAAAAAGTCAAGGTAAGATCATTACCTACCTAATTCAATGAGGGGTTTAATGATTTAATTGCAAAATAAACTATTATACTTTTTTCTGTTTATATTTACTCATTTAAATTCTCTTAACCCCAGTCTAAGGTATTATTCTTTTGTTGACACTGATCAACAATTCCTTGCCTTCTCACTCATATATTTCCATATTTTAAAACCTAAAATGTTACATAAAATAGAATTGTTTTTTGCACAAATTCTTCTTCCCCCCCACATAAAAATGTTCATTTTTTATACTCATAACAACATTTTCACAATAGTTTTTAGTATTTTTATAATAAACACACAAAATTCTATTAAGAATATTCCTTGTTGTTCCCATACTGTGCCAGATAGCAAAGGAAAACTAGTATGCTTTAATCTTGGCCCAATATAAGGCACTTACTTATTAGATTCCCAATAAATGTTTTTAGACTGAGAGTATTAAAAAATAAGTGAATAAATTCTGGTTAATTCCAGTTGGGCAATTCTTCCAATTTGGACTTTTTCTATTTTAAATTGCTCGGTGTGACCATTCATATTTACCAGATTTGTATTTTTAGAGCAAAAGTGTGCATGTGATGCTGAAGGAGTTTCTCTTCACTTATAATATTTAATTTCTTACATTGGTTCCCAAACTTGGAAAGTAATATTTTACCTTTTTAATTGTTAGTATTCATCTTAAGTGAAAATATCTAATCATTATGATGCCTTACGTTAAATTTTCAAATGCTAAAAAAAAAAAGGAAAGAAAACAAAGACTATTTTCAAGGGTATTTTATAAATTGCTTTAATGTTTATTATTCATTTTTGAGAGGGGAGACAGAGAGAGAGACAGAGCACAAGGAAGGGAGTGGCAGAGAGTGAGGGGGAGACACAGCATCTGAAGCAGGCTCCAGGCTCTGAGCTGTCAGCACAAAGCCCAATGCAGGGCTCGAACTCACTAACTATGAGATCATGACCTGGGTCAAAGTAGGGCACTTAACTGACCGAGCCAGCAGGCACCTTAATTTTCAAGGTTATTTTAGTCTAAAGATAAGATACTCAGTTTGGAGCCCATGTAGCAATTGCAGAGTGGTTTACACAAGCTATGAAATTGTATGAACAATATTGCATTTTTCTGTGTTGAGGGTCCATTGATTTTCAAATATCTCAAAGAGATCTCTTAACAAAGAGAGTTTAGAACTGCTGTTAGAAAATATTATGAAAAGTTTATAATGAACACATTGTAATATATTTGAATAATCCAAAAACAAAAATAAAATGTTTTCTATTTGATGGTTGAATATTTACAAAAAATAAAAATTTAATAAAGTTATCCAGAAAATTCAGGTCAAAAATTAAGAAAACCCACATTCTAGTAATAAAGAATTGGATAAATATAGATTGGATAAATTGTCTCTATTGAGTTTCTTCTTGGTTTGGTTTTACTGTATTAAAATCCGACTCTGAGTCTCAGTTCCCCTATGAAAAGACTGCAGTATCCCAATTCTTTCCCAGCTTGTTAAATTGTTAAAAATATGTTAGGGGCGCCTGGGTGGCTCAGTCGGTTAAGCAGCCGACTTCGGCTCAGGTCATGATCTCACGGTCCGTGAGTTCGAGCCCCGTGTCGGGCTCTGTGCTAACAGCTCAGAGCCTGGAGCCTGTTTCAGATTCTGTGTCTCCCTCTCTCTGACCCTCCCCCGTTCATGCTCTGTCTCTCTCTGTCTCAAAAAAAATAAATAAATAAACGTTAAAAAAAATATGTTATAACCGATTCAGTTTGGAATTTTTTATTTTTTTCTTCCAACCATCACAACCTAATTTCTTCTTGTATAGTTTAAATAACAGTAAAATTGGAAGGAATCTTTTACTTTTTTCTATGGAATTTTTAAAAATTTATTTATTTTTGACAAGAATGTATATATTTAAGGTATTCACCGTGATGTTTTGATTTGATTACATTGTGAAATATTTACCATAAGCTAATCAACATATCCATAACTTCTCAGAGTGATCTTTTGTGTATTTGTGGTGAGAACAGTTCAGATCTTATGTAATTTCAACTATACATTACTATTAATGATAGTCACCATGCTTTACATTAGATCTCTGAAAGTTTGTAACATTTGATCATATCTTCCTTTTTTAGCCCCAAACTCCAGTAACCATCATTCTCCTCTCTCTTACTAGGAATTTGAGCTATTTTTTAAAAATTATACATGTAAGTGAAATCATGTGATATTTGTCTTTGTGTATCTGACTTGTTTCATTTAGCACAATATATTCCAAGTTCATCCATGCTGTCATGAATGGCAGGATTTCCCTCTTTTTTAAGGCTGAATAATATTCTATTATATATGTGTGAATGGATAAAGAAAATGTGATATACAGCAGTCATCTGTGGATGGATACTTAGGCTGTTTCCATATCTTGGCCATTGTGAAAAATGCTATAAATGAATATGGGAGTTGAAATATCGCTCAGGAATAGTGGATATATACCCAGAAATGGGATTGCTGGATTGTATCGTAGTTCTATTTTTAATTTCTTGAGGAAGCCCATACTGTTTTCTATAGTAGCTGTACTAATTTACATTCCCAGCAACAGTGCCCAGAGGTTTCTGTTTATCCGCCATCATATCAAAAACTGGTATCTTCTGATTTTCTGATAACACCCATTTCTACAGGTGTGAGGTGTGATATCTCACTGTGGTTTTGATTCACATTTCCTTGACGATCATCAATGTTGGGCACATTTTATATATCTATTGGTCATGTGTATATCTTCTTTGGAAAGATGTCTGTTTAGGTCTTTTGCCCATTTTTAATTGGATTATTTGGGGTTTTTTTGCAGTTTAGTTTTATGAGTTCTTTATACATTTTGGATATTAACCCTTTAACAGATGGTTTGTAAATATTTTCTAACATCTCAAGGGTTGCCTCTTCATTTTGTCAATTGTATCCTTTGCCTGCAGAAGCTTTAGATTGCTGTAGTCCTGCTTATTTAACTTTGTTTTTGTTGCCTATGCGTTAAATGTCATTTCCAAACATTTTTTGCCTATGTTTCTTCTAGGAGTTTCATTGGTTTTGGGTCTTATGTGTAAGCCTTTTAATCCTTTTGGATTGATTTTTGTAGACAATGTAAGATAAAGTTCAATTTCATTCTTTTGCATGTGGTCGTCCAGTTTTCCCAACATCACTAGTTAAAGTTATGGAACATGTTAAGTACAGGGAGAACTATAAAGAATAATATAACAGACACATATGTATTACCATCAGCCTTTCCAAATCTTATCATTTTGCTGTATTTGATTGGGATATTATTTAAAGGAGTTAAAGATAACAACTGAATACCCCTTTATCATTCTATTTCTTCCCAAATTTCCTAGAAGTAATCACTATCCTAAATTTAGTGAATGTTATGCCTTTCCATGTGTTTTATGTTTATTACATATTCTTAAACAAGAACAATTATTTTACATCATTTTATAATTTATATGGATGTTATCATACTATGCCAACGTTTCTTGAGTTTTCCTTCTCTAAAAAGTTTATTTTGATACTTATCCTCATTAATATGTAAGCCTTCAATATGTTCATTTTGAATGCTATATAGAATTTCATTAAATGCATCTGCCAGCTGTTGACAACCCAAATAACCCGTATTGCTTTTTGAATCCAAGTAGTTAGAAAGCATATCTAATTTTAAAATACAAGGTATATTTACATTTAAATACAATTAAGAAAAGCTGTAAATACAAAGTTACTGCCTATTCAAAAATGAAAAAAGCCTCCCTGATATATTTCACTTTTTAGAGGGTATCACATTCATGCCAGTGATCCCCCCAAACTGCTGTACCTCAAAATAGGCTAGGAAGCTTTTGAAAATCCCAGTGCCTAGCTCATACCCCATAATAATCAAATCAGAATGTTGTGAAGTGAAAGCCAGACATTAGTATTTTTAAAAGATCCCCAGGTAATTGCAAAATATAGCAAAGTTGGCAACCACTGAGTTATGCTGAGCCATTTTTTATTTTAAGTATTGAGATTTCAACATTTTCCTCATAGCCCCAAGCACACTGACTAACTCCCATAACCTTCCTCTACTCTAGGAAGCGTTTTCCCTGAGAAATTTTTATTGGCTCATTTTCTTTATACATGTTACCCCTAAAACTACCTTCTCTAGTCCCTGAATGATATACCTTAATGTGACTTAACTCATCCTGTTCTCAGTTTTGTTCTTTGTTGTTGGTAAGTCCTTTATATATGTTTTTATTGTTACCAGTTGTACATCCTAAGGTCCTAAGCATTTGGAACCATGTCAGTGAATTAGCTCTGTACGGTACCTAACAAACTGGTACATGCAGATAAACAAATTGTGCTTTTTCTGATAATGATTATCTTGCAGAGAATAAAAATTATCACTCTAAAATCTGGTATCAAGTCTCCTCAATCATATATAATACCTGAGCCGTTTTTTTGTACTTTGTTTTTTATTCAACTTTACCTATTATATGCAGTTATAAATAGCTTAAATTGTTTAGTTTTTTACTTAACTTCTTTCAGTTCATAATTTTATTCATATTTACTTAAATATAATGACATCTAAATTAAACAGAAACCAGACAGCATGCATATTTAGAGCTAACAATGTATGCTCCCCAAATATTTCATCTTTTGAACAGAGAATTATCTTCAGTACAAAGGAACTTATGTATTGAATTCAACCTCACCTCAGGAAGCCATGACACCTCCAGCTGACGCTAAGGTACAAGGAGAACACATCCTTTTCCGTTGTCCTACATTTTGCTGATTTCTACTGCTTTCCTTACTTTCTCCATCTCTCTCCGGCTTTATCCATCACTTCCAAAGGTAATATAAAATCTTTAACTTATCTACATGTGGGTAGATAAGTTAATTGATGGAACTGATCGTGTGGTGGAAGGTAATCAGGCTACATGCATCACCAGTACAGTTGGAAAAGCACCCTGACCCCATACAAAATCTTATTTAAGGCAGTTTGGCTTATTTACTGAAAGGGCAAATGGTGATATTCAAAGACTACAAACTTCCTGTGCATTACAATTTCTACATTCCCAAATTTTCCCATGAGAAAAGACTATCATTATACATTAGGCCTAGCCACTTAGTTTAAAAATGAAATACTCTAATTCAAATTATGTCAGTTGTACGTTGCTGCTCTCGACTAAGGTGACATTCTGCAGGAGGCAGTAATGTTTATGCGGTAGGAAAGCCCGAAGCTAGCGACAAATATATCAGGGCCATTACATGGAATCAAAGTGATATGCTTTTTGGAGCATAGGGATAGGGGTACTTTAACTCCACAAGGACCCAGAGATGCTGCTTCTGACTTTTGAAAATAACAACTTATAATTCAGAGTTGTCTGTTTTCAGTTGAAACTGCAGGAAATACTACTTTCAGGGGCCTGATGTTCCAGGTGGAAGATATTAAGCCTGTGGTAAGTTGTTGCCCGTGGAGAGGTTGACCCAGAGGAAAAGAATCCAACCAGCTGAGTCACAGAAGCATGTGCACTTATGGGGTTCTGCTTCAGGGTTGTTTACAGTGTTAGAGGGTCCAGTTCCTAACCACGACTGTCACCTAGTTCAATAGTGCAGAGAAATAGAGAATTGACAGCATTTATGACATTGGTATCATCTCTGAATGAAAAATAGAAAGATGTTTATTTCTGCCTTCCATGTGGATGCTATTGATCGAAATGACATGAGGTTTTATTTTTGAATTGAAGAAAAACAACTCTTGGAGTTTAATAGCTTTTAAGTTCGAGTTAATAAATTGAAAGTCTATTCACTGATGTAAATTTCTGGAGGGCTTAAAAATATAAAACCATAAAATAGATGACAACCCACAAAAAAATAATAATAGAAAAAAAATAGTTTGTTTTTAGAGGAGTGTGAGAAAGGCAGAAGATTTCCACTTCGGTATCTAACCGTTTACCTCACATTCCTAATGAATTTGAAGACAAAATGTATTATCATGCTTAAAGCTATACATTAATGTTTAACGTTATAGCATCTAATAAATATCTGCATATCAAATTGCATTCTAGATTCAAAGTTTGCACTGGGATTGCTTTCGAATCCTTTAACATTTAACATTTATACAAATTATGTAAATCATACACAGCACACGAAAATATGGTGAGGAGGTGGACAACTGCTTTGCTTATGCAGAGTGACATTATCTAAACCCCACCTCCACTTTGTAGCTGCAGTTTGTTTTGTTTATTTAAAGAGGATCTGTATTCCAGTTCAAAGAAGTGAGGAACAACACCAGTAAGAAAACTAACATGACATTTGAATGGTCTCATGTGTCAAATCAATAGCGCTAGTTTAATATCTTTATCATATACTATTTAATTGTTTTCAGGTTTGGGGCTAGGCAATGACTTACGTCTAGACTTATAAAACATATTGTTTGTGTTGCTTGAAATATACAACTGAAATTAGTATGACAGAAAATCAATGACACTATCAAGTAAAATACACTGAGGTATAGACTTAAATAATAGGAGAGATAAGAAAAATAGGAAAGCAGTTTATAATTTAGGAATATAATATAAATATCTAAATGTAGGACTGTTATCTCTCCTAATTTAAGAGCTTTATCAGCCTGGAGCTACTTGAACAAGAAATAGGAAAACATGAACTCTAAGCCAGCCCAATATGGCTTACTTAATAAGAATTTTCTCTATCTAAGGTGACAGTAGGATGTCAATAATTGTGGAGAGAAATGGTGGGTATTCAGGAACACTTCCAAGTGAGGGGAAATTCAAATTTCAAACATAACAACATAACTCACAGATAACAAAAAATTATAAAAAGGCTTGGCCTTTTCTTACGGGGACTGCAAAGTGTTGAATGGATGTTGTACCAAGGTTACTATGAGATGGTTAAATATAAACCTATTTCCTGTTTTAAAGATATCAGAATAAAGAAACCTGGGGTTTTAAGTGACTTTTTCCAAGGTCACATAGATGAGTCAGTGGGAGAGACAGGTATAGCTGCTGAGTGACAGAGACGGCAGGAGCTGTAGACTCTTCTCTCGCTCAACACCTGCAAAATTGCCTAAACTACTCCAGCATGTAAGCCCTTCACTGGTGACACCATCCTAATCATTATAGAATCTCGGCAGAGATGACAACACTGGAAGCTTCTACCTCCACTCTGGTTGTTACTTCATGTTTAAAAATAATACTGTTTAGATTACTAACATTTATGGGGCGAACACCACAAGAGAAAGTGGTCAAAGGTTTTTCATATCCGTTCAGACAAATTATTAGATGTGAAAACAAGGAAGGTTAATGCTGGTCAACAATTTTGAATGCACCTTGTCTGCCTGCCCACCACTAAGGAATGCCTCAAGAGACTGTCTTCAAAATGCTAAAATAAATTAATCGGGAGTCAGTTCCTAAGACATCACTACCACATTAAGCCTTCTTAAAAGATTATGCCTGATTCACATACTTCTTTGATTATTCATTCATGTGGAATTGAAGACTACAAATCACATTTGTTGCATTTTAGAAAATTCCCGTTGCATAGTTTCAGTTATATCAAAATGAAATAAATCATCTTTAGCCAAAAATACTTTTTAATCTTCAAGTTCCTCTGGGATACTGTAGGTTTCTATTCTCAGACTTCACTGAATTCAAATTAGTGTTTTGTGTTGAATGGAAAAGAAAATGTTGAGAAGTAATATTGATCTTGAAATAATGGGTCAGCAAAATAATGGTTTTAGTTTAAATGACTAACACTGCAAATGCATACCCCTTCTAATCCATGTTAAAACCTGAGTGTCCATAAAATCAGCTCTGCCAAAAAAATTAATATGCTTAACATGGATTGTGATTTTGTTTTCCTTGCAGGAGACATCATGACATTAATGCAATATGCACAAAATGTGAGGCCCACAATTTTAGTTTATTGTTTTATGTGTATGTATAGTCCTTTTTGTTTCCAAGAAATGTCATACAGCGCCTAGAGAATTAATCAATAGCTACTTTAGGTCCAACGTCAATTGCATTAAGCTATATGCAATTTTGAGGTAAATTGTGAAGAAACAATATGAGAGTACCAAATGCTAATTTTTCTTTAGTTATTAAATAAATGAGCATATTGGAATGTAAAGTTAAACAACTTAACATACAAGTGAACAGATGTTAATGTCAAAATCCACGTGTAATCAGAGCCCTTGCCCTAGTTTTCCTATTCCTCACTCAGTGATCCTATTCAGCACCTGCATTTTTTGAGCACCTGATTCAGGGGTGCTCTGGAGCCAGCTCACACCAGCTTGCAAGAGCTGACTGGTAAGTGTTCTGACTCTCACAAGCCATCATTGCCATCACGGGAGAATTTACACTACGGAAATTGGCAAATACTATAAATTATGTCTCTCCCTAGCCCCTTTACTAATACACCACTATAAATTATTCAGAAAAATCTGTGCAGGAGTGCTACAGGGGTAAAAATTAATAACTAAACCCCAGCCCCAATTCTTAACATACTTATTTGAAGAGACCAAATTAGAGAGATGAGGCATAACATTTAAAAGAGAAAAAGTGAAAGCTAATTTTTGGCAGCTTAAACCTTTATGATTTGGATAATGAAAGTGCCATTATCAGAAACACAGAATTCGGGAAGGACATTCATTTGGGAAGTTTTGTTGGGACCCGAGCTGTTTGCCTCAGGATGAAATTCAATGGAAAGATCAGGGGAACTAAATCCGGGAGTTGAAATCATCCACGATAACATTTTTATGCATGACAATAGTTCCCCAAATTGTCTAAACATTAAAATTAGCTACGAACATCAAGAAAAAGTTGATGTCTGCATACCACCCCCAGAGACTGTGGCTTAATTGGTCTGGAATGTGGTCTGAGCTTTGGAATATTTTGAAGATGCCAAGTGATTCTAATGTGCAGACATGTTTGAGAAACTCTGGTCTATGATTCAAACATTTAAAAGTCTTTTAATGCCTTAAGTTCCTGAAACACAGAGAAAAAATGGAGACATCACAAGCTTTAGAGCCTTTCAGATCCGTCCCTCAAAGCATGCTAGTTACTGCCATTACTCAGAGCTAAGGTAAAAAAGCACTCCTATTTTCTACCACATAAGAGGAGTTGAGTTAAATGAATTCAGTGGCTTTCCACTACCCCCACACTTTAACAGTTGGTAGTCAGGGAATCGTGAGGAAAAAGTTAGTTGTTCTTGCTAGAAACTGAAATGTGATGTCACACTTGCACACAGCTATCCAAAATAAAATGTCTCATACCTGGCATAACGCATGTCTAACTCACCAAATATAATTCCATAAACATTTTTGAAATTGTGGTGGAAGAAGTAGCTCAATCACTCCTAAGTGACACTTTGTAAAGAAGAGAATTACCTCCTTAGGCATATGCTCTCCCCACAGAGAGAATTCAAGATTGTAAGTAATCAGCTTGATTCTACGCTTTGAATTCAAGAGAGTACAACAAACAAGTCAGAGAGAGGGCGGAAACAGGTCTGGGAGGCAAGGATTTCCGGCACTTAATATGCATTTAAAACACAGATTGAGTAGTTTTGGACCTGAGATTCTCTGTTTTTACCATGTTCCCAGGGGAAGTTCTTGCCGTTAAAGTCTATTGGTACATGCACCTCACTTTGAATAGCAAGATGGTAAACGCCCAGAATAAAAAGTTTGTTGGATCCATTGGATTCACTCCCTTTACACCCTAAAGCGTTCATGGAAATACTGGGCTCAGATGGAGAATATCATAATACATAGTACATGGGACTATCTTCCCCGCAACCTTCCTCCAAAATCACCACATTTCCTCAAAGGTACAATTAGTCATTGTTAGCAAAGAATGTTTTTTCAAGTATTGGCTTAAGTTGGCCATGAATCTGCATATGACTCTGTATTATTTATTCATGGGTAAGTAGATGTCTAGGGGGGAAAAGGCAAAACAATCCATCAGCATTAAGAATTCAAATTTAACTGATGCCAGAATTACAGAGCGTATCTGTTTTACACTATATGCACCAAAGTGATCGATGGCATCCTTTCTGCTCATTTATTTTGTAAATATGAAACCAAAATATTGAAGTCTCCTCTCCTTATAAGTGTTTGCACAGACCAGTAAGCAGACTCAACTGTTTAAGCCAGGGAGGACTCCGGTACACAATGAAAATTAGCCCATTAAGACAAGTGCAGTCACTGACATATGAAGCAAAGCAAATGATTTAAAAAAAAAAAAAAAAAAAAGTGCTCCTGTGGCAGCTTCATAGTGTGATCAATGGTATTCACCTTCCTCTCTCAATGTAACCGGAATGTCTATCAAAACCAGAAAACGGAAGGCTTCAAAAGCATTATGTAGCTAAAAAGGGAGACTATTTTACCCATTAGTAATAAATGTACCTGCTGAGCAGAACACAGTTATACCTGAAAAGGTTCCACAATTCTCTTTTGCTTGGCTCTGCCTGCTACGAGGAAGCCAGTGTGCTAAAGAGCATTTTGTAAAAGCAAAAGATTTTATATAATTGACTTTACTGGAATTAGAAGACAGAGTACAGTATGCTCAAACTGAAGCAGCCCAACTCTATGATGATGGAAAATTGCACAATTTAATAGCCAGATATAGGGACTGTGCAGTAATAGAAGTAATCAAAGGGTGGACATAATTAAAGGAACAAATCTCTTACTCTCCCCTTTAGTCCGGAGAGGGGACTGATAGTGGACTATTTGTAAGAGAGTGCTTGGGCACATCTTCCTAAATTTGGGTGGCATTCTTAGGAAAAAGAGGATTTATAAAGGGACAAGTGAAAGTATCTTCATGTTAGTGTGTCTCCTGGAAATTTGATTCTTGTGTTCAAAGGTTCTACATGATATGAAACACTTACAAGAAATATATTTAATTCATTGCAGTTATTTTCCCATCCTCTTCTACTTGGCCACACCAAATTTCACCTTCATTAAGGATGCCATCTTACTCTTTCTAACACATATTTTTCTATAGAAAGGCAACAACCAAGCCATATTTAGGGTGAAAGCATATTAGCCTTTCTTGAACATCTGGTGGAAAGTGAAGTTTCAGCAGTAGCAATTTATACATCTGTACCATCTTGGGGGGAAATGTGACTTGAGTGATTTAATAGCAAGAAGGAGCACTGATTTACAGTGCAGTTTTCACCCTGTGAAAACCAAAAGTATCAGGATCACGACCTTGGATGATCTTAACGCAATCTTGATGTTACCAGGATTCAAATGATAAAAAAAAACAAAAAAAAAAACAAAAAAAAAAACATTTTATAGCAGACCAAAGTACGTTTGAACAAATCCAGAAAATTAAATATAGAAATTTTGATGGACCCAAAAATGCTTTCAAACTCATTTAAATCTTGTCATAACCCAAACCTAACAGTATTTATAATGACTCAGACTAAGTAGTTTAGCTTTGGATTATAACTAAATTGCCAGTTAAACACATATAAAATGAATTTTAGTAAAATGTAAGTATATGTGACAGTTCAATTAGTATGATTTATATACTTCAAAATAATTATACTATTAAGGTAGGCAGGACACCGTCTAGTTTTATTCACATCAAAACTCTTTCTCATGCTTTGGTGAGCTTAAACTAACCAGAGCATGATAGAAGAATGAACACTCAAGGGCTCTTCCCTTGCTCTAAGACTCAAAATGCTGAGTTGTATCATTGTGCCTCAGTTTGTTCATTTGTTAAATTATTATATAAGTATAAATTTGTTTTTATCGTCTAAATAATCCCATGGAAATTAAATGCCTACATTTATTTTAATAAGTGCATAAGTTTTTAAGTAAAAGCTCCTCTGTGTTAGCCAATATAATATTTTATTAAAATGTATAGATACGGTAAATTCAAGCTAAGCTAAAGAAAAAAGGAATAGTACAAGCCTCTTATGCAAAATCCTTACCATTTGGTAAGTTAAGAAAGCCTGCCTTAAATCAAATGTTAATGTCTTATGTTCTTCAAGAAGCACCAAGTTCACCAAGAGAAATAAAGAACTCTCACAATAAAAAAATATAGACTCTGAATTTTCACTAGAATTACTTTTTTTCCCAAATACTGGTGAATTTATTTTTCTCATGGAAATGAAACTATAGTTCTTCACAGAATTTTTAATTCAGTACAAAACTAGAAAATTCACTTTCCTCCCTCCTTCCTTCCCACTCTGCTTCCTCCTCTCCACCCATTCCCCAACCATGCAGAGGAGAGGAAGAAGACATGTTCATATTAGAAATATTTATCTTGTTCTATCCACTGATGTACTACTTACAGTGTAACAAATCCATTTCTGAATTTTAATGCTCTCCCCACCTCCCACCTGCCCCATCTCACCAAAAACTCTGCTTTTTATCATGAACCCTGATCTTCATTTATGGGATCAGCATTCCCTCAAAGCCAGTCAGTAATTGAGATTCTTTCAAGCCTTCCATCCCCTTACCCATCAAACATCTGTTGAGTTGCCATGTACTAGAGGGTCTAACACCTCTTAAGTATGTCTCAGATCTTATTTGTGCTTTCTATTCCTATTGCCTTGGTTCAACACTCCTTACTAAGACAAGCAGTGAGTGTAGCTTCTGAAAGCCCACTCCTACAGAGTGAGTTTATTCTCTCTGGGACTTCAAGGGTAATCTTTCTAAAATGATATCTGATCACCTTTACTTTTCCTTTAATGACTTCCTATGAAGCAAAAATGTAATTTTCAAACTTTTGTATTCAAGGGGATGATGACTGAACATACTTGGAGTGATAGCAAACCGTGCTTTAACACGTATCTCCGATGTTTCTAATACAGGTGTTTGGGAAGCACACTTTAGAAAAACTGCTTTGGATCTAGAGGTACAGCATATGGATAAGAGCACTGGAAATTATTCACAATTTTGTTTAAATGTGAGGGTCCTTGAGATGACCTAAAGAAGCACTGAGTTCCACAAAGGCTTGCTCTTACTCACTCCATCACCATTTGTTATTAACTCTGTTTTCCTCAACGCCAACCTTCAGCCTCATCAGGCCTCTTCCACAAAGACAATCATTATTCCTGGTTTCTTATGGATTCTTGAGGAGATCCTCTGTGCACTATCCAAGTCTACTCACTAGGAATTGTTCACCTTCTCTTTCTTCAAACTTCCAGTGCCTTCTTTCTCAACCTCATTCTTAGATGATGACTTTGCTATCTACTTCTCTGAGAAAGTAGAAGCATCCCACATTTATGCACTAACATCTGTGTCCATATCCTCAGTCTTTCCTCATCATTCTGATTGACTTGCCCATTCTCCTGTCTAAAGACATGCTCTGGATACCATCCTCTGTGTTCTAGAAAACTAGCCCTTGTTGCTGACTCAAGAATATTATTCCAGCGATTATCTGTCTATCCAGTACCACTTACGTTTTCTTTCAAATGCATCATATCACACTTAGAAAAGGAAAACAAAAACAAAAACAAACCAAAAATCAATCTTGATCCCTCATCCCACTCCAGTTATTACATTTTTCTGCTCTTATTTATAGCAAAAAAAATTCTCAAAATTGATTACACTTATTTCTCCAGTTTATCTCTTTCGATTATGTCATGAGCCCCTTCCAATAGGTTTCATGCTCATTTCCCTTCACTGAAACCTCTCTTATCTATGTCAACAGTGATCTTTCTGTTACTAACTCCCATAGAAATTCTCAGTCCTTATCATACTTTATCCTCTGCCTCTCTTCTCTGAAATCCGCATTTGTACTGCAAGCTGTCCTCTCGATTTGTTTGTCCAAATGTCTCCTCCATACCTGCAATTAAATGTCTGATAGGTTTCTTAAACTTAACATATCCCAAACTAGTCTATTATCTCCTTCCCCAAGCTTCAACCTGTCTACCCTGTACTCTTTTTCATCCCAGGAAATGGCACCACCATGCTTTTTCAGAAACAAAGCCCAAAAAACTTTAGATCATCCTTGGCTTTTCTCACACATTACTTCTAATCTCTCATCAAATGCTTTATCTCAAAAATAATTTGCGAATCAATCCATTTCTGTGTATCTCCACTGCCTACCATCAACTCAGAGACTTCTCAAATGATATCTCATATCATTAATCCAGAATCCAGAATGAGCCTTTTAAAAATGTAAGGTAGATGGGGCGCCTGGATGACTCAGTCGGTTAAGCATCCCAGCTTAGGGTCAGGTCATGATCTCATGGTTTGTGAGTTCGAGCCCTGCATCAGGCTCTGTGCTAACAGCTCAGAGCCTGGAGCCTCATTCAAATTCTGTGTTTCCTCCTCTCTCTGCCCTTCCCATGCTCATGCTCTGTCTCTCTCTGTCTCTCAATCATAAATAAACGTTAACAAAAATTTTTTTTAATGTAAAGTAGTTAACTATCATTCCTCTTAATCACCTAGTATTGAATCTCTTAGTCTTGCCCACTTTTTATTAACCACTTTCCTAATCAAATTTCTTTTTTTTTTTATTTTTTAATGTTTTATTTACTTTTGAGAGAGACAGACAGAGGGTGAGGAGGGAGGGGCAGAGAGAGACAGGGACACAGAATCTGAAGCAGGCTCCAGGCTCTGAGCCGTCAGCACAGAGCCCAATGTGGGGCTTGAACTCACTAACTGTGAGATCATGACCTGAACCGAAGTTGGACGCTTAACCAACTGAGCCACCCAAGTGCCCCACATACTCGAATTTCTTGAAAAGAAAATTCATCTTCATGAATCACACTTACACTTCATGACAATACATAGTCTGCTTGCAGTACAGGGATAATGTAAATATTCTCTGTTAAATGTCTCTCAAATACAAGGCATATTACCAGTTACATATATTTTTGACTAGTGCCCTACTTTATTCATGAATAAACTATGGATAAAATAATTATTTGTTCAATGTCTTGTGCACCTAACTTGTTTTGTATTAACAATTAGGTTACATACCTTGTTTCCATATCTACAAGTACCTCACATTGGTCATGAGTTGAATAGAGCTGTGAGTAGACCCTCTCCATAGAGAAAGTTTCTAAGCATTCTTTTGTATACTTCCCAAAGAGGTTTAAATACCTAAAGATACAAGCTTGCCCACCCTGATATGGTAATTCTGCATTCAAGGAAACAGGATTAAGGAATAAAGTTGGGCAAAATATGTAACAGCATTACTCTGAAAACACAATGTAGGTAGGGAAGCTCTCTAAAGGACTCATTTATGCATGCCTTTCAGTTTGCTGTGTGTGTGCACGCACATGCGTGTGTGTGGGTGCTGTGGAGTATATGTATTTGTGTACGTTTATAGGATCTAAAAGGAAATTGGGTCAAAAATATCCCTATTGCCTAATTAATAACTAATAAATGTCTTCCTTATGTCTTTTATCAATTTGAGACTGCATGGCTTCCATTTTTTAAGTTCTAGTTATTATTTCTTTTCATATTGCTCCAAAGCTGCTTGTAAATTTAATAATTAGATATGCAGTTCAGTTGACAGTTTAATCTGTTTTAATGAGGACAGTACCATACCTGTTTACACAAAAAGAAACATTTTGCTATGACAAAACCACATTATGTTGTCTTCTCAGATACCTACTTAAATATATATAGTATATTACTATTGACTTACAAAAAGGCATTAATTATAGAAAGCTAGGGAGAAAGGAAGGGAGAGGAGAGGAAGGAGGGAAAAAGGGAAGGGGAGGAGGGAAGGAGGAAGGAAGGATGGAAGAAAGGAAGGAAAGAAAGAAGAAAATAACTGCTCATAGTGTAACCAAACACTTCAAACTGAATCCATTTTCTCTCCTATTTTCCAGGCTTTTTATAACTAAGAAGATATTGATATAATTCCTTCTATACCACTGAGCATTTTTATTATACTTCACTTTTCATATTATTAAATAGTCCTTAAGTTGTGGTGATAGTACACTGAAAATGTGAAAAATGTAGTATCTCAGAGGGCCTCCTATTTGTACACAGAGCTGTGCTACTTTTCCCATTATGGCTTTCTGCAGGCTTCTCATTCCCTAATGGTTTGCTTTCTCTCTCTCTCTCTCTCTCTCTCTCTCTCTCTCTCTCTCTCTCTCTCCCTTTAGCTTCACCCTTCTCTCTTTTCCCCTTCTATCACAGACATTGTTTCTGTCATGTCTGTAACTGATAAAGCCACAGCATTTCATGGACAGGGGCACTTTAATCATCCTTCAAAGCTAATGGCAAAGGGGTGATCCTGTGAATTACACTGCCTGCCTGTCTTTCTAGACTTTGCCCATTTTCTGCGGTGGTCTCTGGTGAAGCCCTTTCTCTGGTGAAGTTCTATCTTTCTCTCTGTTTCCTGTGTTTGTGTTTCACGGGAATGTTTCTATTCTTTCTAAGTGATTAGGCAAGTACTGATTAATGCCACTTCTATATTAGTATAATTGCTTCCAGAATTAAAAGAATATGACAGACCCTTCCTTGCTAGTTTGAGTTGTGGCATCTGTAGGTATGTATATATACATATAGATGAGAATGAGAAAATAACAAGAAAATAAACTCCAAAAAGAAACAGTATGACTTAAGATGCTTTTATACTTAGAAATATATATATATATATATATATATATATATATATATATATATACACATCCTTCTGTTGAATTTTAGTACATGTGCACACCCAACACATGGCTTGCCATATTTATCCAGTGCCTACTCCCTAAAATTCAGGCACTTATATAAGATGCATTAACTCAATTCCCTAAGTACATTACCACTAGTCACAAAAATAACTGGAAATCTGAAAGTGTTAATGCATCTTTGAAAAGTGCAATATTCCTGAAGAGTATTTGGTGACTTACCAGAATCTGGGTCAGTTTAACTGTGAAGAAAAGCTCACCTCAGCAGGGCCACACTCAATAACATACACAAACACATCGCTATTTTCTATTATGAGGTACAAAATACTAAAAATGTGAAATCTTAAATACCTAGAGGAAAAAGCCAAGAGGGTTGGATCATGTGGCTTTGTACAGATATGAGCCTTGAAATCCAAAAATACTTTTGGAAACTCATGTAGGAATTAACATTAAAGATTGTATAGACACATGACTGGGTTCAAATCCTACCAATTCTGCTTCTCTCTGTACAACCTGGACAAGTGTCTTATCTCTCTAAATATAAACTTCCACAGATATAAAATGGAGACACAATATGTGGCCCTTAGGTAACTTAGAAGAATTAACTTTTTAAAATAAATACATGTGAAGTACACAAAGTACATTGGATAGTAAACAGTAAGTACTCAATAAAAGGCAGCCTTTATTAATGTTGTTCAACTGTTAATATCTAGTATGAAGAAAATACTTCTATTGAGAACCTAGGGGAAATGATTCCTTAATCCAGTAAACCAGACCACCATAGAACCTTACCTAGCACTTAAAAAAAATTGCTACTTGCACATAAAATTTATCTGTGTTTTCTACTTCATATTTTTAGCTACAGTTTTAAAAGGACTGATCAGTTAGTACATGCCTTTTTTCAGGGGAGGGAGGCAGTGAGAAAAGGTGACTGTTAAATTGTTACCTTGACAACAAAGAGAACCAATTGTGAAATAAGCAAAGAGACATTCTTAGTAGTCACATAACTCCTACAAGTTTAGCTAAAAACAGTCCATTTCATTTAATTGATCTTATAGAGATATTGTTTAAAAAACATTACTGCTGTACATTTACTAAAGAAATGTGCAGAAATAAAAGTTGGCAATAATTTTAATTCCATCATAATGGATCTCAATTTGATCAGCTTGTGTATACGTAATGATTCGATATGACTGAAACACGGACACACTTTGAGTTTAGCATTGTAGTAGCTAACACATATGCCATATTCGATTTGCCAGACACTATTTAAAGCAATTTACTTATGATGAACATGTTTAATCTTCATAACAATTCTATGAAGAAAATCCTGTCATTGTCCCATTTCACAGGTGAGACAACAGAGTTTAATTAGCTTGCCCAAATTTACATAGCAACTAAGTGACGTAATTAGAATATGAACACTGGTATCTAGTTCCATCTTGTACCCTCATAACAACCATCCTGCTACTGTCAGAAGAATGTATAAAGCAATAAAAAAGAGAATGTGTGTTGGTTCAAGATCTGGATTATTTTGTGGTTCCCCAAAATTATATTTCTTTTTTTAAAATTATATTTCTTAATATAACATTTTTACTGATTTAAAATAGAAATATAGTTCATCTTTGTCAGAAAGAAAAATGAATCTATGCTACAATTTTGCTTTGTTGATTTTCCTACTTAAAGTTATGGACTATGGACATCTGTCTCAATATTGAAAATAATTCCAGAACTCTCATCTTTGAAAACCTTTTTTTTCTAGTTAAAAACCTTCTAACTGAGTTTTACAGCTGAAGTGTCCAAGCCTGTTTTATTATTAGAATTGTCTCAAACTCAGAAAGCACTAGATGGGAGGAAAGAATTTGAGAGCTACGTATTTATGCACTCCATATATTTTTTATAAATCCTCTGAGGGTTGATAACCCTAAATAGTTTCCAAAAGTTTAAAACATCAGTGCATTATTGTTAGCTATTATATTCGAAACTATGATTTCTAGTTGTATTTAGTCCATTTACATACAAGTATGTGATCATGAACTTACAAATTTTTTTCAGTATATTTTATACATTTTGGTTTTTTGTTTGATTTATTTACAGTAGCCCCTGAGGAACTTAAACTGGCCATTGTATAGTCTAAGATATTAAACCACAGCAGCTTATTTAAGCTTCCTTTGGATTTCACAGAGATGCTAAGTCTTATAGAAAAAATCATATAGCTTATGGTTATTATCTATATGGAAAATTTTTAAGGTTATGTTGGTAGAGATTTTAACAAAAATATAAAGCAGGTATATAGCATAAAATTGAAAAAAATTAGCGGGCAAAAAGAACTGAAGTATTAACATTTGCCAGTTTTACTTTTAATAATCTGTCTAATATAAATATGAATGATAAATTAATAATAATGAAGGTATTATATGTTCTTTTAAAATTTCTACTGGCATATAGAGAGATAATCCACTTAGAAACATAAGTTAGAATTATTACAATGAATACTACTAATAAATGCATACTGAAACTATACTTGTATATCTCTATTAAAATTCTATCAATAAGTCCTGCATAATACATTTATTAGAATTCATGTTGCAATGTAACTATTAATTTACTGCACACAATGTGATAAATGACAAAAGATGAGCCCTTCAAAATCATTCCGTATGTGTCATTAGCAATTCACTTCACATTCTTACCTATACAAAATCTCTCCAACCACTTAGCTTTCTAAAGAGAGCCCAGTTCAACTTATTAATATCTTTATTTAAATGCAGATTTTGACTTTTCCCTGGGGACTAGTAAAGCTTCTCCCATAATGTTGCAAAGAGAAGAGCAAAGTTTCATTCATATAGTATCCATAAAAGAAACAGATCTGGCTCTTTATCTCCTATGAATATGTAGACTATATGTTTGCATAGGTTTTCCATTTAGCACTGCCATAAATAAGTGTCTTAATAAAAGATACAAAATCCTTAACTCTTTCATCTCGATGTGCACATACCAATCACAACTTTTAATGACCATCCAATCTTAAAAGATCAAAATAAAATTTCCATTTATTTAGCTTTTATTTAACATCAACATTTAAGGAAATTGGATATGACAGTCAACATATTCAACATATTACTATAAACCTAGGCATAGATAATCTCTGGATATTTTTATTATCATGACCAAATATTATCATGCAAAACCACAAGTTTGCATCTGTTTCTCATTTTGGCTTATCCATCTGCATGGGCAAACATTGTATGACTCAGGAAACACAGCTCCATGGCGCATAGTACATAAAGACAGTCCCCAGTGAATACGATGGCCCTTATTTCTCTGAGTTCATACAGATGTTAGATGTTTTGAAGACATGATTTAAACAGATAAAATGAGAAAACCACAGAAAAACATAGAGATTCACTTCTAACATCTGACGTACTTACTGATCTGAAACTATATATAGTAGACTGAACCGTAATGATAACATAAGTTATATTAAGCACCAGTACGTATTTGCTGAATTGAAAATTTGAAAGGTCTATGTAGTCAATATTTGGCCATAAGGGTCTTTACTATTCATAGAAGAAAACATTAAGTAAAGTAAAAATCATAAAAATTATGGAATAAAATACACCAAAATACAAACGTATCAATAATAGTTATTGAGTAGGATTAAAATGCAACATAAATTTAGGTTTAATATGCAGAAATTTTACTTCAATAAATTATTTAAATGACTGGAGTTGAAAGGTAAATGGGATTGATATTTCTTGGCTCATCACCGTGTATCCCAGAATCAACACGCGATTCTTAGACTAGTAGTTATCACACTTAACCCTCTATCTTTTTTATCCAGAGTTGAAATTTCAGAGTTCTGAAATGTTTGTCCCTATGGTTTATGTTCTTAGTACTAATGAATTCTGAGGTGGAATGGAAGACATTACCTAGAGTCTCCTTGAAAGAGTTTCATTGTCATCCCAAAGAATAATTGAAACTTGCCTACATCTACAATTTTTTCCTATGGGTAAATATCATCCTGAAACACTGTATCACAACAGATAGGTAGAAAATATAACCTATCAAGTTAGATGATGTGTGAAGACTCTCACACTGGTAGAGAAGATGAATTCTATAAAATTTCGAAGGAAAGGAGACTGCTGAGTAGAACAAGATGCTTTTTTCATTATACAAGTGTTATATGCTTATGGCATAAAGAAACGCATTTGTTGTTGGTTGTGGAGACTATCTAGATACAAGATTAGCAAATATCTGCCAGTTTTGCTAAAAGAGACCATATGTATAAAGCACACTTGTTGGCACATAGTAGATGCGCAGAATATGTTAATCACCTTCTTACACCCCTGCTGTCACTGTGACTTGAAAATAGGTTTGCAAAAAATATGTTTCTTTATAAGGGTTTTTTATCATGATATTTTACGACATGCTATTCAATTCATAAACAATAAGTTTTAAAACTTCTATATTCTCATAGATGTCTAAATTCATCCATTCTGAGATGAACCATTTGGAACTAGCATACTAGTTTTTGCAACTTTCCAATTTTTCCTGCATGAATATATTCCTTTTCTCCCATCTTCCCTTTCACTACACTTTCTTATCTTTGTTCTACCTACATTCACACAAGGTAGATGAAAGAGAATGCAATAAACATATATTTGATATGAGCTCTACTTAGTAAGGTGCCCTCAAAATGGCCTCCTGTCAGGATAGAAAATCCTCAGCTCACCACTGAAGTCCTAACAGCCGCATGCACAGAAAGGGAGGTTTAATGCTTACTTAGTCACAATGAACTGTGAACATTAGTTCAACTTAAATACTACGATAAAGCATTAGCACCAGCTGGTCTTTCTCTTTCTCTCTCTCTGAATTCAAGTGCCTCAGTTCACCTCCAAGTCTCTTCCACAACTGAGCCCTGTCTCCTGACTCTTCCCTTTTCCTTTATATTTTACTGTCTTTGAGTTAACTCTTCAAGTGTTCTGCCCTTTTAGGTTTTATGTCGTTTTTTTTTTCCCTTTCGGTCCGCAGCCTTCTTCAATGAGCCCCTCACTTGCTGAGAACTGGGTTCTCTTTCGGTTTTTAAAAACCTTCTCAAAATTTGTTCCAAAGACAAATGCCCTACAACTTTACCGTGACCTCACTTAAAACACACACATAGCTTTATGAAGTCAAAAAAATTAGTTCTTTGCTCAAATATTCTTGATGCAGCCCAGGAGTTTGTTCTGCATCTGTCCACTCTCAGGTACAAACTCAAAATACTATCACTATTTACCCAAAATCTTCTCCCCCCCCAACAGAAGAGTTGTATTTTTTAAATCACTAAAATATTATATACCATTAACATTACCCAAGTTATTAGGCTAGGTTACATAAAGATAGATAAAACATAATTTTGTTATAAAAAGAATTGTCAATAGAATTACTATTATATGCATTCAGTGAGATGTTCCAATCTTGTTTTTTTAAACAAAATTTTTTAATGTTTATTTTTGAGAGAGAGAGAGAGACAGAATACAAATGGGGGAGGGGCAGAGAGAAAGAGGGAGACACAGAATCTGAAGCAGGCTCCAGGCTCCAGACTCCTAGCTGTCAGCACAGAGCCCCACATGGGGGGAACTCACGAACCGCAAGGTCATGACCTAAGTTGAAGTCAGACGCTTAACCGAATGAGCCACCCAGGCACCCCAGTCTTGTTATTATATTTGATGATCTACAATCCTAATTAATTATAACTATATTAAAATATTATCAGATTAAGCAAAATGTTATCATAAATACTTTTTAAATAAAATAAGTATATATTTTTAATAGTGGAGATGAGTTATATTTCAAAAATTTGAAAGATTTTAATAACAACATCTCTGTTGCAAAGTGGATTTAATGTATACCTCTTAGATGTCAGTGCTATGAAACCCAGTAAATGGGATGCTTGCTTCTTTCTCATATCACCTAAGAAAAGTATTTTTTTAGGGGTTGACATTATATTTTTAATGTAAAACATGATTTTATTCATTAACTTCAATGTCCTTCCTAACTAAATCTGTCAGCAAATCCAAAAAGATTAGTTTGACTCAGTAATGATGGACTTATTTTATTATCATAAACTAGGAAGCTACAAGTGTCTTTTGGAGACTAATACCTGAAAATATTGTCAGGAAAGAAGGTACAACATTAATTTGATGATACTGGTTGATATTACTTCAACCCTTCGTTTTTCAGATAAATATCTCTGTGTAAAACACCACTTCCTGGATGCAAAGATCCTTAGACCATATCCATTTAAATAAGCAGGTAAAATATTATGGGTAACTCAGTTTTGTTAGCTTTCTTAAGAGTTATTATTCAATGATATGGATTATAGAGCGAATAATTCAGTAGTCATTTTACTTAAATAATTAACTCTATTTCATTTATGTCAGTCATTAGGAAGAAAGCAAAGTATGAATTTTGACATGAACAGAGAGGGTCTTCAGTGTGTGTAAGTGTGTGTGTGTGTGTGTGTGTGTGTGTGTGTGTGTGTATAATACAACAATATCATAAGGCCATACATTTTATTAGGAAAGATTTGGTTAGAAGCAGATACTCTAGTCAGACACACCTAAAAGCTCTGGATGTCACCTATTTATAAGCTATGTGAGTTAGACAACTTACTCTCTGAACCTGTTTTCCCATCTATAAAACTAAGTAATAACAATACCTGATTAAGAGGATTAGTGTGCGGATTAAATGGGTTCATAACACTCAAGAACTTTACAGTGTGTATTTCATATCTGCTAATGTCGTGACTAGTTATGATTATGATCTGATTTATGGGAATTTGCGCTTACCTAAATTAAATGAGATTTGATGCTTACATAAATTATATGAGATTGGAGATGGATTATAGGCCAGTTACAGATATGAAAGAAGAGCTAGCCAGCAAATATCCCAGGCTTGGATTATCTCTACTGTTACTGGCTATATGGCGTTTGGCAAACTGCTTTATTTTTCTGTGCTTTGGTCCCTCATTTGAAAAGCAAGGATAACAGTAGTACCTATCTGGGGCTGTTTGTGAAGATTACAAGAATTACCATGTAGGGGCGCCTGGGTGGCTCAGTCAGTCGGGCATCCAACTTCAGCTCAGGTCATGATCTCACAGTCTGTGAGTTCAAGCCCCACCTTGGGCTCTGTACTGACAGCTCGGAGCCTGGAGCCTGCTTTGGATTCTGTGTCTCCCTCTCTCTCTGCCCCTCCCCTGCTCATGCTCTCTCTCTGTCTCAAAATAAATAAAAACATTAAAAAAAATGTACTCCCTGCAGTAGCATTAAAGATCTACTGTTATTTAAAAAAAAAAAAAAGAGGGGCGCCTGGGTGGCTCAGTCGGTTAAGCGGCCGACTTCGGCTCAGGTCATGATCTTGCGGTCCGTGAGTTCAAACCCCGCGTCGGGCTCTGTGCTGACAGCTCAGGGCCTGGAGCCTGTTTCGGATTCTGTGTCTCCCTCTTCTGACCCTCCCCGTTCATGCTCTGTCTCTCTCTGTCTCAAAAATAAATAAACGTTAAAAAAAAAAAAAGAAAAAAGAATTACCCTGTAAAACATTAATTATAGCACCTGGCATATAAGTTTTCCAGCAAACCATACTGAATCATTTTCCTCCAGGCATATATATATGTATATATATATATGTCATATATATATGTATATATATATATGTCATATATATATGTATATATATATATGTCATATATATATGTCATATATATGTCATATATATATATATGTCATATATATATGTCATATATATGTCATATATA
>NW_026057576.1:40035118-40054207 GCF_023721935.1 Panthera uncia
TTATTTTGTCATATATATATATATATATATATATATGACAAAATAACAAAAAAAAACCATGCTCCATCCATCCATCCACTTAAAATATAAAAATGGGGCTTATTTTACATAAACTTATAATTCTTTTTAGCATGACCTTATATGACCATGAAACTATGAACGGATTATTATGAGAAACTATGTTGTCAGTTAAAACATCTGTTTTGTGAAATCAGTTTCAAACAGCACAACACAATGCTGAATTATTCAAAGTTAATTGTAGATCCAATTACAAATGTTTGCCTCTGAAAAAGTAATCAACAATTGTAATCTATCTTCTTCTACCCTATGCCTTAAATTAAGCAAAATGTAAAATCTCCACTTCTTTAAGAGAATTGAAAGATATCTAAAGCAATTGGTTATCAATATTCAGGTCCATCTACAAAGCTACTTTGAATAGTGCTTCTATAAATGAAGACTTCAAAACTTGCAGTAGGACCACAGCCTTTTTTCTCCATCTCAGTTTCATGTTTATTGAAGCCAAATTGAATTTGCTGATCATATCGGAAATAAATCCTTACTGACTCTCAAAAAAAAAAAAAAAGAATGAAAGAAAGAAAGAAAGAAAGAAAGAAAGAAAGAAAGAAAGAAAAAGATATCCAAAGCAAAATCCATTAACAAAGACATTTCAGGAAATATTGAAAAAAAATCACAAGTCATTAAAAGTAACACACACACACACACACACACACACACACACACACACACTAATGCAAAATAAAGCACAAATACAAAGTTGATAAGTGACTCAATTCAGTATATAAACCAAATCTGTAAACCCACCTGACGTAATCTTTTCATCTACTTGCAGATAGTAAGGGGGAGATTATTAGTTTGGGATGTTCTCAGCTTTAAGCAATAGCAACACAGTTTCTAACTGTGACCTGAGCAATGAAGGCATCAATATCCCACAGAGCAAGATGGCTGGTGATAAAACAAATGATGGAGCTACAGCTCAACAATGTCTGCAAGGGCCAGTCTCTTTCTACTTTTCTCTCTGCCATTTTTGGCAGGTGGTCTTTTGACCTGATGTTTGTCATTTTAGTCTCCCAATACAGCTACTTCAGCTCCAGGAATAGCATCTAAAAGCAGTCTCACCCACTGCTGTCCATTTCCGGTAGACTTCTCTTCATTCCTTACTGATCTGAAGTGGGTCACTCTACCATCCCTAGCTACAGTGAGGCTGAGAAATTAAGTGCCTGACAAAATGAAATCAAATTTTCATGATAATCTTATACAAATCATGATTTATCACATAATTCCGGGTATACTGCCACCACAAATAGAGTCATGCTCTGCAAGCAAGGAAGAAAGTTACCTATGAGATGGATATTGGTTGTGCAAATCCAAGCATCTACAACAAACAGTTATTTCAACAGCAGCAGCAGCAGCAGCAGCAGCAGCAGCAGCAGCAGCATTTGTATTACAATGGCATGATTTATTTTCCTCTTACTTTTCTTCTAGTTAGATCTCTCCAAATACTCAGTTAATTCTGAGAATTTGCCAACACTCTTGGGCAAAAAAATTATTCTTACTATGACAAAGTCAAGTGAAACATCCAACCTGCATCATTGAGGCAAACAATATGAAATAATCTTGAAATACAATTTTATGATGCTTACAGAATAAATGGTTCTGGATAATATTGTAAGGGCCTTCTGGCTGTCTCACTTCTCCTGGCTGTTGGTATCCTCCTACACATACTAAGCCCCACTGTGTTTCTCTTAAACCTGTGGACACTACAGAGAGCTTTTGCTATAAAGAAGAATATCAACCAGATGACTGAATATAGAAAAATTGTTCTTTGTGATTCATGTTCTAAGGAGTCTACAATCGATTTGGAAATTGTTAATTTGTCTGAAATGCACAGAAGAGAGATGTACAGTTACATCTGAATGTTTGCCTTCAAACATTTTAAATGATTGCTTGAAAGTAATTATGAGCCTCTGATTAGAGAATATACTCAAAACTACACTGCACTGTCACTTTCTTTTATTAAACTTTTGTCTCATGGAAACAATTGTATACCCCACAGGAATTACAGATCGAACATACTATGGGTAGAGAAGGAGATAGGTATGTCAATATTTTTATTTAAAAGGACAACTGATGTAGGCAGGTCAAAAGTCAAGTTTATCATTACCATAACTGGGTCACCATAGCAATCTCCTGAAAAGTGAAGAAAGCTCTATTTTTTTCTCTCATTAGGAAACTCATTTAATGAAGGAATAAATTTTTACACAAGATTTTAGAGAATAGTAAGAGAGCTAGCATACATAATTTGTTACAAGGCTAACTTAACATGATCTAAGCCTCTAGTGTCAGTAAAGGAAATTTTAGAGGCCATCTCATTCATGAACATAGATACCTTGATCTTAATCAAAATATTAGCAACTCTCACCCAGAAATACATAAGGTTACATCATGACCTAACTGGGTTATTCCAAGAACACAACATTATATAAAAAAGAAAAACCTATCTGACATAGGTTACACCACCTCCAACATAAGAAAACTCTCATCATCATGGGGCGCCTGCGTGGCTCAGTCGGTTAAGCGGCCGACTTCGGCTCAGGTCATGATCTCGCGGTCCGTGAGTTCGAGCCCCATGTCACGCTCTGCGCTGACGGCTCAGAGCCTGGAGCCTGTTTCAGATTCTGTGTCTCCCTCTCTCTGACCCTCCCCTGTTCATGCTCTGTGTCTCTCCCTGTCTCAAAAATAAATAAAACGTTAAAAAAATTAAAATTAAAAAAAAAAGAAAAGAAAACTCTCATCACCAGCACACATATACATATGTTCATTGCATATATACAAAAGCAAGGAAAAAGTCATTTTATTAAAAAAATACATTTAAAAATTGAACAGCCATATGGTCCAGCAATTCCACTTCTGGGTATATATCTGAAGGAAATGCCATCACTATCTTGAAGAGATATCTGTACTCTCAGGTTCATTCCAGCGTTATTCACAAGGGCCAAGTCATGGTAACAACCTAAGTGTCTAATGAGAGATGAATGGATAAAGAGAAGGTGATAAATCTGCAGCTGTCAATAGACAGGTTGTTTCCATGCCTTGACTATATATACAAAATGGAATATTATTCAGCAGTATAAAATAAGGAAATCCAGCTATTTGTGACAAAATGTATGAACCTTGAGGGCATTATGCTAAGTGAAAGATGTCACAAAAAGATAAATTATGCATTATCTCACTTATATGTGGAATCTAAAAAAGTCAAACTCAAGACAGAAAGTAGATTGGTGGTCAGGAGCTAGGCAGTAAAGGAAATGAGCAGATGTTGGTCAAAGCATACAAACTTCCAGTTATAAGATGAATAAGTTCTGGGGATCTAATGTACAGCATGGTAATTATAATCAACAATAATGTATGGTAAATTTGAAAGTTGCTAAGAGGATAGATCTTAATCTTCTCATCACACACACACACACACACACACACACACAGTGGTAACCTTATTGTAGTAATCATTATATACATATATATATAATATATAATATAACGCACATACATACACTATATATATATATATACACATATATATATACATATAGTGTATGTATATATATATATATATATATATATATATATATATATATATATACATACATACATATATAATGGCCAGGTTATACACTTTAAACTTTCCCAAGGTCATATGTCAATATTAGATGGGAAAAAATTCCTCTTCTAAAAGTACTTTGGTATCTACATTTCTAACAGGAAAGGGCAATACAGTGCATTATTCTTAACCAGTATTCTCCTATAAAGTAACCCAAATTAGAAGAGAAAAAGAAAATTCCAGAAAAGTATATTTATGGGTAGTTTTTAGCAACATACATGCAATTTAAGTAATTTTTTATTAAATTACAATTATTCCTCAGCTGTCTTGCCAATGATATTGAGAAACTCTCATGTAGACACCTATGTAGGATAGTTATATACTGCCTGGAAAATTTTATACCATGCTAATATGCATGCACAGTGACAGAGCACTAGAGTCATAGTCTGGGAAGAGTGTGATCCGAATCCAGATTTGGCTTTGGATTCAAATTCTGCCCTTGGGAGTATCACTTAACTCCTCTGAGACTTTTTTCTTTAACTATAAAACAACAACAATTATGTGAATATTTCATTCACTTGTTGTAAAACTCAAGCAGAATAAAACATGTACTAGTGCTTTTTAAGATAAGAGGAGGTATAAAAATATTTGTAATGTTTGAATAAAGGATGTATAGACATACACAGGTACCCTTTAAAGTTTTGCTCTAGTATTAAAAAATAAAATGTACCTGCAATTTGGATTATTTATGTGTTCACAAAATCAATTTTAAAACACTGATATCTGTCACTTTTTTTTCCCATTCTGCAAGAAAGTGAAGTAGAAGGGTGGATGATAAATTCTAAGGTGTTCAGCTCTGACAGTTAAATAGTATTCTTGAAAACCTGAAGTATAGCTTGGGGAAAATTTGAAACTACTTTTGTTTTCTATTTCTTTAAAAAAGTAAAAAGCTGTGCCATGGAAACATGTCTAAAACTCATGGAATAACCTCGTCAAGACTAATTCTCTGCCTAATTTCTTTATGTACTAGTCACTCTAAAATTCATTTTTAAAAGCTTATTCTTGAGGTGCATAATTATTTTCATGCACCTAATCACTTATTTTGAGATTATGAACCATTAGATTTACAAAATAATATGCTGGATGGTTTGAAGTAAATTTCTTCATTTGGGAAACATTTACTGGATATCTACCATGTGCATATATTAGCCAATCAGTTCTGAGTTCAAATTTAACAATATTAAATAAGACTTTGTCTTTGCATTCAAGAGCTCCTATATTCAAAAGACAAATAGGGAAAGGAGAGCTGTATGTACATATGAGTGTATATGATATACATGCATATGAATATATGTATATGTTATATATGTTTGTGTGCGTATGTATGTGCATGTGCGTGAGTGTGTGTGTGTGTGTGTGTGTGTGTGTGTGTGTTTATCAACCTGACAACCTCTACTGATTGGATTGCCAACCAATCAAATAAGGTTGGCACTGGCAACATGTGTGTGGCTCATAATAACCCACTGGATTGTTAGCTAGTAGTGAAATATCGTAAATGACCTAGAAAGTACGTACATGCCAGTAACCACACATTATTAAAAAAAATTCTTTGGAACCATTAATGGTGTGCATATATATAAAAACTTTTCACAAGACTAATTTAGAAATTAATTAAACTTTATTTGTCTGATAGATGTATTTTTTCTTTTAAAGATTTTATTTTTTAAGTAATCTCTACACCCAACATGGGGCTTGAACTTAACAACCCAAGATCAAGAATCGCATGCTTTACTGACTGAGCCAGCCAGGCACCCGTGATATATGTATTTTTAAAAGGAACATTGAACATATTACCACATTCTTAATAGTAATATATCGTGTTAGCACTAAATATACACATTTGCAAAGATTTTGACAATTATTCATTTGTCTTGCCAGGATGTGGTGCCAGGAATTTCCTTTGTGAATCAAGTTGGACTGTGAATGTTTAGAGAGTAATTTTAGGCTCTCAATATATACGCTAAGTATATGAACAAGCTAACTGTATAAACTACAATGTACAAAGATGAGATGTGTTTGTGACATTTAATAATCCCTCAAAGCATTGTCTAATTTGGCACACATTTAGTTTTGTATGACCTAGAAAAAAAGAGGATAATTTCCATTTATGTCAAAAGGCTTAGTTTATAGTTATCAAGTTACAAAAAATACGTATATGTCTCTCACTAAATTTCCTCCTACGGATGTTTTCATTTTTAAAGAAATTGTGCCTGTAAAGTCAATAGAGCCTGCATATTTATAGTATAGATATGATAACATGTTTTTTCCATCATTTGCCAAACTTACCTTGTCAATATTCATAACATAAACTGTTTAGGGATGTATATAAAGACAGTGAAATGGCTTGTTGTATGAATATTCGAAAATATTCTCTGTCTATGAGAAATGAGCTATTCAAAATCTGTACCAAGGTTAGTTTTATTGGGTGAATTCTAAGAACATACCTGAAAAAGTCTCATTTCTCCTCCAAGACCAACTCTAATTTTGCCTCTCTGGAGTCAAACTGATAGCTAGGCCAGCTAGATGCAATGAGGACCAAAGATCTACGCAGGGAAGTTGATTAGAGAAGCTTTTAGGCCAGGATCAGGAGAGCCACTGGTGACTACCAAAAAGTGCCACTTCTTCAGAAGATAGTGGCTGGCAGAAATCGGTGTGGCAGAAATTTCAGCGCCGAGCTGAGTGGGAGCTGAGGACTCCAATGTAGGAGGCTTGCGACATAGAGCCACAGCAGCCCTGCAGCAGAACCACAGCATCCAACAGGTTTCATGACTGAGGACAGACATTTGTTTTGTTCTGTTTTGTTTTGTTTTGTTTTGCTGCTGTTTTTATTTTATCTTATTTTATTTTTTATTTTTTTTAATGTTTATTCATTTTTTGAAAGAGAGAGACAGAGCGTGAGTGGGGAAGGGGCAGAGAGAGAGGGAGACACAGAATCCGAAGCAGGCTCCAGGCTCTGCACTGACAGCACAGAGCCCGACACGGGGCTCAAACTCATGGACAGTGAGTTCATGACTTGAGCTGAAGTCAGACGCTTAACCGACTGAGCCACCCAGGTGCCCCAATTTTATTTTATGTTTAAGTTTATTTATTTATTTTGAGAGAGAGAGTACACATGTGAGCATGGGGAAAGGGCAGAGAGAGAATCCCAAGCAGGCTCTGCACTGTCAGCGCAGGGCCCCATGCGGGGCTCGAACTCATGAGTGAGGTCATGACCTGAGCTGAAACCAAGAGTTGTATGTTTAACCAACTGAGCCACCCAGGTGCCCCTGGCACTTGTTTTAAAACCACTGAGGATGATTTATACTGCAGCCAAACTGTTGACACTGAGGAAGTCCAACCACCGCTTCTGACCTACGAGCCACCATTGAGCAGTAAAACTCATGCTAATATAGTAATGTCATATCTGGAGGTGGATCAGTCCAGAGAGACACAGACAGATGCAGTGAGCCAGAATTACACAGGGGGAGAGGTGGCCTACAGAGATTCAAATATAACATCAAGGAGAATTCTGGACCTAATAAATCGGATTTCCCAATTAACAGTTGAGTGTGTGAACTGATAAAGTGATGGTCACCAGTGAGGACCAAATGAGTGCCTGGAGAACAAATGCAAGAGATGTCATGAAGCAGAGATTAAAAAATAAATACTCTTAACAAGTGGTAAATTATAATGAAAGGATAGAAGACTTTAAGGAGTAATTGTGTAGCACAAATATAAAAACCCAGAAGTTTATATGGAAAACTAAACACCCCAAAGAGTCAAGAGTAGGAAAAGAATGAAGTTGCTTTAACAGATACCATAAGATTCCGCAGACTCACTGTAATAAAAGTAACGTTGTATTGGTTGAATAATTTATAGAAATAAAATAGAATATATGTACATATACATACACATACATATGAGAATTTATATACCTGTGAGAATTGAATGTATGATACTGGTAATAGTTCAATTCTGTGTGAGTAGGATCAATTATTTAATAAAAGTTGCTGGCATAAAAAGTGCTGGTAATCCATCTTGAGGAAAATAAAATTGAATCCCTATATTGTGTTACATAAAAATGTTTCTCAGATGAATTAGACACTGAAATAAAACTAAGCAATAAAAGCAGTTTATTAATTAGTTTAGTAATTAGTTCCCACAGGTGAGTGTACCAGAATATACAAAATGTAAAATATATAAAAATAAAATGTTTGTGTATGGACACTGACATAGCTGCATGTTAGTTGCATTGTAAATTATTTGTATTTATTAGTGGTTTTAAAATTTTAACAACTTGTAAAGCTTTTAATCCACAAAATCATGCAGGTAGATGCTTTTCAAACTAAGTATAGATGGTTTTAATTTTATATTTTGTCCTTTTGAGTTAGTCATGATACTTCTTAATTGTGGCATGACTAACAGCTGATGCCATATATTGAATATTCCTGTGTGACTGCACTAAAAAACCATTTTAATGCCTACTCCCAAAGGAGTCCATCCCAAACTGGGCTTTTTGCTCCTTTTTCTTATTCTAAAATTCCCTTAGCATATTTTTTACAAGTATACAATTACATATCCACTATGTATATATCCACACACTCCACTGCAAATCCCTTCAGGAAAATTCCATTTTGTAGGCCCAGTGCTTTGTGTAATTTTGTTGATCCCAGTGAACACATACATAGAGAGAAAATCAGTGAAGGATACTCATCAATTACACACAATATTACTAGCTTAAAGTATAACCAGTTTCTGTCATGACCATAACTCGGAAAGCTACAGTCGAAAAATTTTCAGTTTTTATTGTCCTCAAACAGGAAAACCATTTTAATTACAAACTGTCAGCAACCGAGTAAGCTAGTGATTTCCTGATTCCTGTCGAAACACAAAAACTCAAGCACTGGGTTGAAATCTTTCTAAAGCTTGCATCCGCTTTCCTGATTCTTAAGGAGACTATGTTGAAAATAATGCCCCAGTGTTATCATTAGCAATAGAAATGCTTGTCCTCTGCTTGAAGGACATCGATGCCATCAAGGCCTCATGAGTTTTTCACAGTTTTATTTTACCTTTTTACCAAAAGTCCTAAATGGTACTTTCAAGCTTTGTCTGTAGATGAGCTGGGTCCTGTCACCCTGTCATGCTAGCGGCCTTACTGGTCCTGTTCTCAGTGTGTCAGCTGCAGCTAACCATTTCTCCTAATTTGCTTCTTTGATCATTGTGCACTTTAAAACCAGATAACTGAGCTGGTAAGAATATGGACACATCTTTTGTGGGTGTAGTTCATGAGATTTAGCACAGGTTTTAGATGCTTTGTTTGTTTTAGATCTATTACATGTATTTCTGTGACCTATGGTTTTGTTTTTATTTGGGAGGGATTGTTTTTGGTCAGCTTGTGATGTTAAACTATTTTTAATGGATGAGGTGTTGGCCCAAAAGAGTGTTTCAAGCAAGAAAATTGTCGACTGTGTGAATCTATAACTTGCTTAACTATTTCGTGATAGACAAATTAGAGCACATAAAACACAAAACAATTTCCTGACAAAGAACTCTGAGCAAAGCTAGGGCAATTATCTTCCTGACACCTGATCCAAATAAGCTTTTCTCTTACAGATAAAAGTTGAATATGTATAAAATTTATTTCTTTGGTCAGAACTTTCTGTGGCTTTTCTCTACGCAGCATGCCTGTCCCTGCTTCAGGCTACCCTGTAGAGAATCACAGCTGGTCTGGAAGCCAGCCTACTTCTTTCAGCTAATTAAGCCCTCAGTTTATAGAAATGAGATATCCTCCCACTTTGGGGTATTAGCTTTACAGCCTTCTCAGCTTCTCCTCAACATCTATTTTACACTGAAACTAAACCTCACTAAACGCTTCCAGGGCTCCTAACAAAACGGACACTTCCTTTGCCTTTTGGTTTCTTTGTTTTAATAAATACACACTTGGATAGGACCCAGGTATCTGGATTGAGTTTAATTAGTTCATAGTTCTTTTTTTGTACACAATGGTTAAGGATCATTTGGCCTAACATGCAAATAGGGAAATTTAATGAGAAGCTAGCTTTTATTGAAATGTTCAGGTAAATTTTGCTGCCTAGAACTAAATAGGTTTTAGACAAAAAAAAATGGGGTGTGTGGAGGGCGTTCAGTCAGAAAATATTTAGTGAGGACCAACTATGATCCAATAAAGAATACAAACATTTTTTATCTAGTACCAATTAAGGGCTCCCAAATACGCCACACTAGTGAATGAAATAATGTGTCGGTTTCCAACTTCAATGTCTGAGAAGTTTTTTGTTTCTTCTTTAGTAGCTACCCTTTCAATAAAGTAAGATACCAAAAACAATCTGGTTCCTCTTAAGGAATTGGCATTGTTTTTGAATTATTGCACATAATGTGTAGATACTTGAGGACTTAACTCGTATACTGTATCATATAAATATAATTATTTTATCACAATATCATTTGCTCAGATAATTGCAACACAATGTATCTGTTTGCTTTTATATGACATTTTTTCTCACAAGGCAAGATAAATGTTCATTACAGTAATTTTTTTATAATTGTTAATTATATTCCCTCTCCCCCTTTTGAAAGACATGTTTTATTATCCATGTCTTCCTTCTGTAGTTCATGTGCTTTGATTTAGGCTGATTTCACATCAAGGGAATGTATATTGATATGTCCCATCCCCTATTCTATATAACTTGGGTTAAAGGGATTGATACAGCCACACATGCATGCCATTCTTCTAGTCATTAGTCTGGTTTTCAAATGGGCATACAAAACCCAACCTGGATCAATAAAATGAGAGAGAAGACTCATCTCAGGACTTCTGAGAAAGAAGTTCCCTTAAAAGAAATATCCTGGAGAGAAGCATAGAAGAGACACTTTCTGTCTTCTCTATTGTATTATCACTCTCTCATGGTATTTATTCTTAGATTCCTTGATTTGCATTTATTTGCTTTCATGGCTATACTCCCTTATAAGACACTAAGGTCCTTTAGCTTAGGAGGCTTGTCTTGTATATGCATATATCTTCATACCATCAAATTTTCTCAAATCAGTAAAGAGAAAACTAAAGCTTCCTGAAGGTAAGGAGATATCTTGTTGATCATTCTATCCTTAGCATTAAATAGACATTCAATATCTATTTCTTTAAAGCTGGGTTGAACAAATGGGTGATGAATAGATGGGTGGATGCTTTGCAAGTAGCAGAAAGCATGATGCTAGGATAGTAACACTGCAAACTGTCAGAGAAGATAGATGGCTTTGCTGGTCATGCTATAAATAACCACCAGGTGCCACTCAGAGCTGATGGAAGCCTCATTCTGCATGACAGTCATTGATCTGCAGCTCGACTAAGATGCAACCTTTTGTGACACCACTTGAGGAGAAAAGGTTATGTTTCACATTTAAGCTTTGAATAATAAGGTCATGATCAAATTAAATGAATTTCTCTGGTGAATACATGAAATATATACAAATTAATACAACAAATTAGAGACATTATTTCAAAGAAAAGGTGAGCAGGCTAGAGCTAAGTGTGATCCTGGAACTCAGTGCTACTGAATGTTTTATTAATGAAGTGAAAATCCTGCCTCATTAAAAATATCCTGAGTTCTCACCACCCATGGTAACCCTAAACTCCAATCTAGACTAGAATACTACACAATAAATAAATAAAATACTAGATATGTTTCCTAAGTGACTATAAATTTCTTAGAGCATATTCCACACACACAAGTGAAATGTTCAGAGGAAAATAATGTATATAAATGCTCACATTTACATCCTTTTGCAGATTTGTAGTAAATCTCACATTTGGTATTTAGAGGAAAAGTTCAATTGTACTTTACATCAGTTTGGCAAATATATTCCTGTGAAATTTGAATACTAGCTAGCAAGTCTTCCTTTATGAGACAGAGCAACAAATTATGTCCCTAACTTCAACTTCTAAAGCTACTGCAAACTGTTCTCTTTGCCCCCCTTCTAATAATCAAGTCTTCTGTTACAACAACAGTTGTGTTAGTAAATTTAGCACACACATATATATTTATTACTTGGCATACTTGAGCAAATCACAATAATTTCATTCTTATACAAGCAAAATTGTCCACTTATGTTTCATACAACCTTGGTAATTTAATTGATTAGCATAAAAAGTATTTTAAACTCCTAAGTGTGAATGGTAAAAAACAACACAAAACAAAACAAAACAAAACAAAACAAAAAAACCAACTTAATTCCAGGTTTCTCAAATACAAATAACTTTAATGTCTAAGTATCCACAGTTATCAAGGAATTGCCACAGCAAGGAAAATGCCATAACTTATATTGAAAACACTGTTGTATTATCAAAACTATGCACTCACTCATTCAACAAATATTTATTAACGTCCTACTCTGTAGTAGCCACTGATGAAGGAATTTGACAGATTGGCTAATTTATAAAAACAGCTCATTTTGTCAATACATTTGCCTTTTTTATGTATTCACATTATGGTATACCGCATGATGAAACATAATTATTAATGATAATTGCAATGCTTAAAAGGTTTAATAACATTTTTCACTATAACAGTAAATATTTATGATGATATAATATATCACTAATAAATAACAATGGCAGTAATGTCCAGGATCACTGAGTAATTGGTTGAATTTAATTTGTAAGACCTATGAGTTAAAAATCATTTTGTTAATTTATAGAGGAGGAAAGAAATTGTAGCAAGTGAAAGGAAATGGAATGTAAACTTTCTGTGGATGAGAATGCAGAGATGTGAAACATTACTAGAAAATGAATCTGATTGGCTAAGGAACAAGGTCAACAGAGCTACTTACCCAATGAATTTTCTATTCAGAGACTTACATGCTTTTAGGTTGGCAGACATTCAGTAAACAGCAAGCTCTCAGCTTTCAGGGCATGACATTGTACTAACTGATAACAGTCAAGATACTGAGACATTCCATCATAGCATGAAATATTAGGTCTAGATGATCCTGACATGGACAATAATCCACCAAGCCCGACAAACAATGAAGTGGCAAATCTAGTGGAGGTGGTTTTTGATTTTGTAAATAAACAATTAGATAATCAAAACAGCTCTCAAATTTGCCATGAGTTTGAGGAGATGAATATATCCTGACCATACATAAGAATTATCTAAGTATATATGTGTGTCTGTCTACCTATCTATTTATCCATCCATCTATCCTCTATTGACCATTACTCTCCATCATCCTCTACTTCTTCCAACAATTAAAGCAGAAAACAAAAAGTATGGGGTTAGCAGTCTTTAAGATATATACACATTGAAGATATTTATATAATTTTTTTTTCATTAAGAGCAGGGAACCATAACCAGATTGTGGGAGATTTCATAGGAGAATTGGCTTGGTTTCTTCAACATATTCATTACATGAAAAAATCATTTAAAATGGGTGGGGGGATTGCTTTAAATTTAAAAGGACTTATTACATATTATACTTGTTATACATAACAACCAAAAGCAATGTCTAAATTTTGTTTGGTCCTTCGTTAAAAAAAAATGCACAAACACTCTTCTTCAAACAAGTGTGAATGTTTCAATATAAATTATAGTAATGAGGCATTGTAAATTTTATTAGATGTGATAATATCATTGAGTTATATAAGAAAATAACCACGTTTTTAACTATGCACACTACAGTATGTAATAAGAAATGACATGATATCTCGGATTTGCTTTAAAGTACTTCAGTGAAAGATAACAAGGAAGAAAGAGAGGTAGAAAGAGAAGAATGAAAAAAGATGGTAAAACTTCAATTTTTATACCTGTTGAGCTTAGTAGATGGGTAGCTAGAGGTTCATTAAACCTATGACTACGATTTTTCATCACTAAAAGAAGCAAAGAAAAAGTTTCTGGCCAACAACTAGAGATTCTTATATATTCGCTGTCAGGATTTGATTTCTAATTCTTGTTTGGGCCCAGAAACCTGTATTTTAAAAACACACCAAATACTTTTCATGGCACCTGGCACCCCTTCATGGCCAGGTATGGATTGGGAGGAAGTTAACCATGGTCAGTCAGGATCCAGTTCTTCCCTGCTGAGCATGAAGGTGATGCTACAGATTTAACATAGTGCTTTGGAAAGAGCTGGCGCTCAATGTATGACTGCCTGCTGAGAAAAACTCTGGGTTCACAAGTGATCAGTCTAAAACCTTGCTTCTTTTTTCATTTTTATTATTTAAATTTTTAAAAATATTTATTCATCTTTGAGACAGACAGAGAGAAAGAGAGAGAGAGAGAGAGAGAGAGAGAGAATGGGGGAGGGACAGAGAGAGAGAACAAGACACAGAATCCGAAGCAGGCTTCAGACTCTGAGGTGTCAGCACTGAGCCTGACTCAGGGCTCGAACCCACAAGTCATGAGATCATGACCTAAGCCTAAGTCAGACTCTTAACCGACTCAGCCACCCAGTCACCCCTAAAACCTTCCTTCTTAAAATAGAACATTATAAAAGGACAGAATTGTTGAAGTTAGGACTAGCTAGTGATCATAATCATGACTCTTTTTCCTCCTCTATTGGCTGCATTTCTACTTCCTAAACAGAGAATGTGTAGTAAGCCACTCAATGCAGCCCTTGACCTCTGTAGGATCCACTAGACACTAATAGTACCTGGAAATTAAGAGCTTACACTCTGTAATCAGACTACCTGGTTTCAAATCCTGGCTACCATTGATTTAGTATTCTTGAACAGATTGCTTTACTCCTCTTCTCTGGGACGCAGTTTCCTCTCTGTAAAATAGATGTAATAGTGAAACACTGCCTTGCTTAGGGGATTATATGGTTTATATGTTTAAAGTGCTTAAGATTGTGTCTGACCCCCAATAATAAAAGTTTGATACTTACTATTGTTATTATTCTCAGGGCATTAACACTCAAAAATCTATCTTCAATACTGTCTTCATTTATTCTTCCCTGACCAGGAAAAATGTTAACTTGGTGGGTTCCTGTTAGCTGGCCCATAGTCAAAACAGTACTCTTCTGCTACTTAAACTAGATCACATTTTTGAAAACTTAACATCTGTCCAGTAAATTAAGTGAATACATTAACCCCCCTAACCAATTTTTATATTTGTTCACTATAGTCAAACTATCTTCCTGTCTTCTATATTATGTATCTCAGGTCTTTTTTTTTTTTCTTTTTCTGCTCTCCAAATCCTGAAGTTCATTCTCTTCTAGATAACAATTGTCCCAATGTTCCATTCTTACACCTCACACTGGTATATTCATTTCCTCCCCTCATTGCTAACATTGAGCCCCCAGTACAAACTATTACATCGGTTGAATGAATACGTTCTCTATGTCAATTAGATACTGTGAATATTGGTTGACAGAATAAATGTTCTGTCAATCAGATATCGTGAATATCTGTCATAAGATGACCTATACAGGTTTTTACAAGTTGGTAATTTGGAAAAATGGAACCCCAATATCAATAATTCCACAGTGTGATACAATCTCATACGTGTACCAACAATTAACTACTTGTACCTTATTTAATAGTGAACATGGCCTCATATCACAAGCAATTAAGTTCTTAATAGTCAATTAGTGGCAAGACCAAATGCAAGCAAAATAAATGTTTTTCTTGTTTTTTGTTTGTTTGTTTGTTTTGTTTTTTATATTAAAATCCCAGGGTGCCTGGGTGGCTCAGTCGATTGACCGTCTGACTTCAGCTCAGGTCATGATCTCACAGTTCGTGGGTTCAAGCCCCACATCGGGCTCTGTGCTGACAGCTCAGAGCCTGGATCCTGTTTCAGATTCTGTGTCTCCCTCTCTCTCTCTGCCCCTCCCCTGTTCATGCTCTGTCTTTGTCTCAAGAATGAATAAACATCAAAAAAAAATTTAAATCCCAAGGCAGTGTGGGATTATTTATCTATATTCTATTAAGGCTCTTATATCCAGTGTGTAACTGACTGTAATTAGTTATCTGCTTTCACATAATTCATGTATTATCTTTGATTCTTCTTCTCTTGACACCTGACAACCACAAACCTTTTTTTCAACACTTTTACATTTGCAAAGAATTTTTTAAAGTTTCTGCTTCTCAATAATTTGAGAATCATATCAAGAAGAGCAATACTCACAAATCATCTGTATTTAACAAGCAAGGCTTTGTTTTACTTACCAGAATTTTAACTGAATTCCTCACTTATCTTAAAGTCCAGTAGTCAATATAAATCTGAGTTTATGCTAAAAAAAAAAAAAACAAAAAACAAACAAACAAACAAAAACCCAGCCATCTCTCTTCCCTTCTTTCTCCAGTTGTTGTGTTTATAACTGAGAGGGATGTTAGAGATCACATTTCAAATGTCACATACTAACAGTTAGAAATTTGAGACCAAAAAAGTTTAGAAACATTTTTGGCATTGCTAGGCAGTAGTAAAGCCATTGATAATCCACATTCCCAGACTTAGAAGCAGGTGTTCCTTACACAGCACCAATTTCATCCCCATAAGGGGCCAAAAGCTAAGAAAGTGTGCAAAGAAAAACTGCTATAGTCACTCTCTTTGTTTTTGACACTCTCATCTCCCTAAATTGCAACCTCCTAGTCCAATGTCCCCCCTCTCAAGTTGGAAGAACATAGACCAGACGTGTCATTAGGGAATACTCTTGCATTAACTACTAAGCTACACTACTAACCGACACACTTCCTAAACATGCCTGTGGTCTGAAAAGAAACAACTTTTGGAACTTGTTCCCTATACATAATAATGTAATGTCACATCTCATTCCCAACCCCTACAAATATTCAAATTTTCAAGTACAACATGCTATAGTTTAAATTCAAGAAATATTGTTACAATTTAAATGGATGTTCTAACAATAAAATGCTGATATCTTATTCCATATGATGTGGGGAAAGAGAAGAACTAAAGGAGCAGAGAAGTAGTTTTCATCTTGCCTTTGGATAAATTCATTCTTACAGTTGAGCCTTGAGTTTGGCTCTTAGGTCGTTTGGCAACTACACCAAAAGTTGATTTCCATCAGCAGAATCAAAATAAAGAGCAATTTTTAGATTTAAAAACATAGAATGTCAGTCTCAAATGCCACATGGCCATAGTTCATTTAAAGAACAGCAAACAGAATGAAGTGTTAAAGAAATATTTTACTTTTCATCATTGCTTATTTATATTCTGATGGATATGTTAGACCTGAACACCCAAAGGCAAATGTAGAAGAGAGAGAGACAAAGTAAAAGCTTACAGAATTGGGGCTAGAAGAATCTTTATGCCATATATATTTTATCCCAGTATTATGTTTAAAATATAATACTTCTACAACAAGAAAGGAAATATTTGAGTGAAAAGAGGAAAGATTGATGTGGAAGAGATTTATCTTATTTATTCTTTTCTTCATACCAAATCTTTGAAACAGATGTTTTTATTTCAAAAATGCTCATTTGTGAAAAAAATCAATTTCCATGATTATATATTTGAATAATGATGGAAGAATATAATACACAGTAACTCATTTTTAAAATGTGTCCATAGCAGTATGTCAGGGTGTAAAGAACACTATAGTTCCAGTTAACTAGCTATATGATCTGAACATCTCTGTGACTCAGCTAGAAGTCATAATTCGCTAGTTGGTGGTGATGGAGGCAGTGTTGTTGGTGGATTTCAGAATCCAGTTCAAACCACATAGCCCATGGGGGTGGATGGTGAGTCAGAAGAGTCATTAATCATTTCCTCTGAAATGTACTGAGTGCAAAAGCACTGATAGAAATATGCTAACTGTGTGAATACCATAATGACACATAAAAGGTGGGCAACCTACTAAGATAATCTTCTCTCATTCTATTTTGTAGAATAAATTATTAAATGTATGACATAAAAGAGAGTAATTGCATTGTTAAAATAATTCTAATTCCAGCTTGTAAGTCCTGTGTATGTTTCAGGGATTTCTTTTTCGTTTCTGTTTTAAAAAAAATATATAACACAGGAAAAATAAAATTTCCTACCAGGATAAATTTCTAATGAGATAGTGCATATAAACCATTTATCAGGGTAATTGACTCTCAGAAAGAGCTGGTTATTGTTATTTTCATTGGTACTATCCAAAGTCTGAAATGCCAAGGTTTTTATATCATGAAAATTACAACTTTAACATACTTTATTGCTGAAAACTGATAAGTTTCAAAAAAAAACTGTTAATTCACTTGAAAGACTACATTATACTCTTGGTGTTCAGGCTTTCCTATATGTTTCCTACTCTTATTTTCTACTTTGTTTCTGTAGACTATATTTCATTAATTTCTAAACTAATATTCTAATATCACCATTTCTATTATGAAATCTACTCCTTGTACGACATGAAAATTACTTGTTCCTTTTTTTATTCTTTCCACATAGCATTTTCTATTTGGTTGAAATTAATAATAAAAAATACTAGAAATAGCTAATACCTGAAATATAATAATTCACCTTTCCAAAACTTTATTAGGTTTAATTATATTTCTAATTTTTTTTTAGTTGAGAGAGAGAGAGAGAGAGAGAGAGAGAGAGAGAGAATCTTAAGAAGGCTCCACACTCGGCACTGAGCCCTAATGGAGCTCGATCCCACCACCCTGAGACCATGACCTGAGCCAAAATCAAGAGTTAGACGCTCTACCTAATGAGCCATCCAGGCACCCCAGGTTTAATTATGTTTCTAATAGCTGAGTTAACTGATTAGCTGTTATTTTCTTAGGAAATATTTCATAGAAGAATAACAGAAACTTTCAAATTTAATGCAAAACATAAGAAATCTCTTATACATAGCAGTAAAAACATAAATTGGTACAGCTACTATGGAAAACAGTATGAAGATTCCCTAAATAATGAAAAATAGACCTACCATATGTAACTATATCTATCTCACAGATCTCAAGGGAACTCTTTTGCCTCTCAGCCCCTATGTCACCAGGGAATGTGCTGAGGCACAGCTGGTAGAGCTGACTCACACCGAGTGTCTCTTGCTAACACATGGCCAACAGGGGACTGGTTCCTGACACTGAGTCAGGAATGTACTGCAACAGGCGGTGGGATTCCAGGGTTCTCTAGGCCTGTGGGGACATGCCCATCTAAATCCCTGGGCTACTGTTCTGAGTAAAAGGGGACCTGCACAATACAATCTGAAACTAGGGCTTCAAAGGTGGCCATAATCAGTCTCCATTTAGTCCTGCTGTTGATGGGGTCCCCGGCCTCTTAGGTGTCTCCTAATCCACATCACCCCAATCATTCCAATAAAGGCTACAGGTTCTGGCAATATTTGGCTTCTTGGTGCATAGGACCAAATAAGAAAAGAAAGAAAGAAAGAAAGAAAGAAAGAAAGAAAGAAAGAAAGAAAGAAAGAAAGAAAGAAAAACTGCTAACAAGGAGATCTTGTTTAATTTAAAACTG
>NW_026057576.1:40059207-40118031 GCF_023721935.1 Panthera uncia
TAAGAGTGAAACCATATGGTATCTGTCTTTCTCTGTATGGCTTATTTCACTTAGCATCACACTCTCCAGTTCCATCCATGTTGCTACAAAAGGCCATATTTCATTTTTTCTCATTGCCACGTAGTATTCCATTGTGTATATAAACCACAATTTCTTTATCCATTCATCAGTTGATGGACATTTAGGCTCTTTCCATAATTTGGCTATTGTTGAGAGTGCCGCTATAAACATTGGGGTACAGGTGCCCCTATGCATCAGTACTCCTGTATCCCTTGGATAAATTCCTAGCAGTGCTATTGCTGGGTCATAGGGTAGGTCTATTTTTAATTTTCTGAGGAACCTCCACACTGCTTTCCAGAGCGGCTGCACCAATTTGCATTCCCACCAACAGTGCAAGAGGGTTCCTGTTTCTCCACATCCTCTCCAGCATCTATAGTCTCCTGATTTCTTCATTTTGGCCACTCTGACTGGCGTGAGGTGGTATCTGAGTGTGGTTTTGATTTGTATTTCCCTGATAAGGAGCGACGTTGAGCATCTTTTCATGTGCCTGTTGGCCATCCGGATGTCTTCTTTAGAGAAGTGTCTATTCATGTTTTCTGCCCATTTCTTCACTGGGTTATTTGTTTTTCGGGTGTGGAGTTTGATGAGCTCTTTATAGATTTTGGATACTAGCCCTTTGTCCGATGTGTCATTTGCAAATATCTTTTCCCATTCCGTTGGTTGCCTTTTAGTTTTGTTGGTTGTTTCCTTTGCTGTGCAGAAGCTTTTTATCTTCATAAGGTCCCAGTAATTCACTTTTGCTTTTAATTCCCTTGCCTTTGGGGATGTGCCGAGTAAGAGATTGCTACGGCTGAGGTCAGAGAGGTCTTTTCCTGCTTTCTCCTCTAAGGTTTTGATGGTTTCATGTCTCACATTCAGGTCCTTTATCCATTTTGAGTTTATTTTTGTGAATGGTGTGAGAAAGTGGTCTAGTTTCAACCTTCTGCATGTTGCTGTCCAGTTCTCCCAGCACCATTTGTTAAAGAGACTGTCTTTTTTCCATCGGATGTTCTTTCCTGCTTTGTCAAAGATGAGTTGTCCATACGTTTGTGGGTCTAGTTCTGGGGTTTCTATTCTATTCCATTGGTCTATGTGTCTGTTTTTATGCCAATACCATGCTGTCTTGATGATGACAGCTTTGTAGTAGAGGCTAAAGTCTGGGATTGTGATGCCTCCTGCTTTGGTCTTCTTCTTCAAAATTACTTTGGCTATTCGGGGCCTTTTGTGGTTCCATATGAATTTTAGGATTGCTTGTTCTAGTTTCGAGAAGAATGCTGGTGCAATTTTGATTGGGATTGCATTGAATGTGTAGATAGCTTTGGGTAGTATTGACATTTTGACAATATTTATTCTTCCAATCCATGAGCATGGAATGTCTTTCCATTTCTTTATATCTTCTTCAATTACCTGCATAAGCTTTCTATAGTTTTCAGCATACAGATCTTTTACATCTTTGGTTAGATTTATTCCTAGGTATTTTATGCTTCTTGGTGCAATTGTGAATGGGATCAGTTTCTTCATTTGTCTTTCTGTTGCTTCATTGTTAGTGTATAAGAATGCAACTGATTTCTGCACATTGATTTTGTATCCTGCAACTTTGCTGAATTCATGTATCAGTTCTAGCAGACTTTTGGTGGAGTCTATCGGATTTTCCATGTATAATATCATGTCATCTGCAAAAAGCGAAAGCTTGACTTCGTCTTTGCCAATTTTGATGCCTTTGATTTCCTTTTGTTGTCTGATTGCTGATGCTAGAACTTCCAGCACTATATTAAACAACAGCGGTGACAGTGGGCATCCCTGTCATGTTCCTGATCTCAGGGAAAAAGCTCTCAGTTTTTCCCCATTGAGGATGATGTTAGCTGTGGGCTTTTCATAAATGGCCTTTATGATCTTTAAGTATGTTCCTTCTATCCCGACTTTCTCAAGGGTTTTTATTAAGAAAGGGTGCTGGATTTTGTCAAAGGCCTTTTCTGCATCGATTGACAGGATCATATGGTTCTTCTCTTTTTTTTTGTTAATGTGATGTATCACGTTGATCGATTTGCGAATGTTGAACCAGCCCTGCATCCCAGGAATGAATCCCACTTGATCATGGTGAATAATTCTTTTTATATGCTGTTGAATTCGATTTGCTAGTATCTTATTAAGAATTTTTGCATCCATATTCATCAGGGATATTGGCCTGTAGTTCTCTTTTTTTACTGGGTCTCTGTCTGGTTTAGGAATCAAAGTAATACTGGCTTCATAGAATGAGTCTGGAAGTTTTCCTTCCCTTTCTATTTCTTGGAATAGCTTGAGAAGGATAGGTATTATCTCTGCTTTAAATGTCTGGTAGAACTCCCCTGGGAAGCCATCTGGTCCTGGACTCTTATTTGTTGGGAGATTTTTGATAACCGATTCAATTTCTTCGCTGGTTATGGGTCTGTTCAAGCTTTCTATTTCCTCCTGATTGAGTTTTGGAAGAGTGTGGGTGTTTAGAAATTTGTCCATTTCTTCCAGGTTGTCCAATTTGCTGGCATATAATTTTTCATAGTATTCCCTGATAATTGTTTGTATCTCTGAGGGATTGGTTGTAATCATTCCATTTTTATTCATGATTTTATCTATTTGGGTCATCTCCCTTTTCTTTTTGAGAAGCCTGGCTAGAGGTTTGTCAATTTTGTTTATTTTTTCAAAAAACCAACTCTTGGTTTCGTTGATCTGCTCTACAGTTTTTTTAGATTCTATATTGTTTATTTCTGCTCTGATCTTTATTATTTCTCTTCTTCTGCTGGGTTTAGGCTGCCTTTGCTGTTCTGCTTCTATTTCCTTTAGGTGTGCTGTTAGGTTTTGTATTTGGGATTTTTCTTGTTTCTTGAGATAGGCCTGGATTGCAATGTATTTTCCTCTCAGGACTGCCTTCGCTGCGTCCCAAAGCGTTTGGATTGTTGTATTTTCATTTTCGTTTGTTTCCATATATATTTTAATTTCTTCTCTAATTGCCTGGTTGACCCACTCATTCGTTAGTAGGGTGTTCTTTAACCTCCATGCTTTTGGAGGTTTTCCAGACTTTTGCCTGTGGTTGATTTCAAGCTTCATAGCATTGTGGTCTGAAAGTATGCATGGTATAATTTCAATTCTTGTAAACTTATGAAGGGCTGTTTTGTGACCCAGTATATGATCTATCTTGGAGAATGTTCCATGTGCACTCGAGAAGAAAGTATATTCTGTTGCTTTGGGATGCAGAGTTCTAAATATATCTGTCAAGTCCATCTGATCCAATGTATCATTCAGGGCCCTTGTTTCTTTATTGACTGTGTGTCTAGATGATCTATCCATTTCTGTAAGTGGGGTGTTAAAGTCCCCTGCAATGACCACATTCTTATCAATAAGGTTGCTTATGTTTATGAGTAATTGTTTTATATATCTGGGGGCTCGGGTATTTGGCGCATAGACATTTATAATAGTTAGCTCTTCCTGGTGGATAGACCCTGTGATTATTATATAATGCCCTTCTTCATCTCTTGTTACAGCCTTTAATTTAAAGTCTAGTTTGTCTGATATAAGTATGGCTACTCCAGCTTTCTTTTGGCTTCCAGGAGCATGATAAATAGTTCTCCATCCCCTCACTCTCAATCTAAAGGTGTCCTCAGATCTAAAATGAGTCTCTTGTAGACAGCAAATAGATGGGTCTTGTTTTTTTATCCATTCTGATACCCTATGTCTTTTAGTTGGCGCATTTAATCCATTTACATTCAGTGTTATTATAGAAAGATATGGGTTTAGAGTCATTGTGATGTCTGTATGTTTTATGCTTGTAGTGATGTCTCTGGTACTTTGTCTCACAGGATCCCCCTTAGGATCTCTTGTAGGGCTGGTTTCGTGGTGACAAATTCCTTCAGTTTTTGTTTGTTTGGGAAGACCTTTATCTCTCCTTCTATTCTAAATGACAGACTTGCTGGATAAAGGATTCTCGGCTGCATATTTTTTCTGTTTAGCACACTGTAGATATCGTGCCAAGCCTTTCTGGCCTGCCAAGTTTCAAAGGAGAGATCAGTCACGAGTCTTATAGGTCTCCCTTTATAAGTGAGGGCACGTTTATCCCTTGCTGCTTTCAGAATTTTCTCTTTATCCTTGTATTTTGCCAGTTTCACTATGATATGTCGTGCAGAAGATCGATTCAAGTTACGTCTGAAGGGAGTTCTCTGTGCCTCTTGGATTTCAATGCCTTTTTCCTTCCCCAGTTCAGGGAAGTTCTCAGCTATAATTTGTTCAAGTACCCCTTCAGCACCTTTCCCTCTCTCTTCCTCCTCTGGGATACCAATTATGCGTATATTATTTTTTTTTAGTGTATCACTTAGTTCTCTAATTTTCCCCTCATACTACTGGATTTTTTTTATCTCTCTTTCTTTCAGCTTCCTCTTTCTCCATAACTTTATCTTCTAGTTCACCTATTCTCTCCTCTGCCTCTTCAAGCCGAGCCATTGTGGTTTCCATTTTGTTTTGCATTTCGTTTAAAGCGTTTTTCAACTCCTCGTGACTGTTCCTTAGTCCCTCGATCTTTATGGCAAGAGATTCTCTGCTGTCCTGTATACTGTTTTCAAGCCCAGCGATTAATTTTATGACTATTATTCTAAATTCACTTTCTGTTATATTATTTAAATCCTTTTTGATCAGTTCATTAGCTGTTGTTATTTCCTGGAGATTCTTCTGAGGGGAATTCTTCCATTTGGTCATTTTGGAGAGTCCCTGGCGTGGTGAGGACCTGCAGTGCACTTCCCCTGTGCTGTGGTGTATAACTGGAGTTAGTGGGCGGGGCCGCAGTCCGACCCGATGTCTGCCCCCAGCCCACTGCTGGGGCCACAGTCAGACTGGTGTGTGCCTTCTCTTCCCCTCTCCTAGTGGTGGGATTCACTGTGGGGTGGCGTGTCCCGTCTGGGCTACTTGCACACTGCCAGGCTTGTGTTGCTGGGGATCTGGCGTATTAGCTGGGGTGGGTAGGCAAGGTGCACGGGGGCTGGAGGGGCAGGCTTAGCTTGCTTCTCCTTAGGTGATCCACTCCAGGAGGAGCCCTGTGGCAGCGGGAGGGAGTCAGATCCGCTGCCGGAGGTTTGGCTCCGCAGAAGCACAGCGTTGGGTGTTTGCGCGGAGCGAGCAAGTTCCCTGGCAGGAACTGGTTCCCTTTGGGATTTTGGCTGGGGGATGGGCGGGGGAGATGGCGCTGGCGCCTTTGTTCCCCGCCAAGCTGAGCTCTGCCGTCCGGGGGCTCAGCAGCTCTCCCTCCCTTTGTCCTCCAGCCTTCCCGCTTTCCGAGCAGAGCTGTTAACTTATGACCTCCCAGACGCTAAGTCGCGCTTGCTGTCGGAACACAGTCTGTCCGGCCCCTCCGCTTTTGCCAGCCAGACTCGGGGGCTCCGCTTGGCCGGCGAGCCGCCCCTCCGCCCCGGCTCCCTCCCGCCAGTCCGTGGAGCGCGCACCGCCTCGCCGCCCTTCCTACCCTCTTCCGTGGGCCTCTAGTCTGCGCTTGACTCCTGAGACTCCCTTCTGCTAATCCTCTGGCGGTTTTCTGGGTTCTTTAGGCAGGTGTAGGTGGAATCTAAGTGATCGGCCGGACGCGCTGTGAGCCCCGCGTCCTCTTACGCCGCCATCTTCCCCAGAATTCCTCGAAAATGCGCATTCTTAACAGTATTCCATGTGTTCCTTGTAAGGTGTGCCCAGTTTCCCTATGAGAGAGCCATCTCCTTCCTGAGAGATTCAGGAACCTGAGTGTTTTACATACCATTTCTCCATCAGGGATAAAGCAGTCTTCGACTCTAAGGTATTTCACCACGTGGTGAATCATTATTAAACATTTTGCTGAATCTCAAATGTCAAACATAATCTCTTGTGTCATAAAGAATTTCATTAAACAACACAGAAAAAAAGAACAGAGTGATTTTAGGAAATTTTCCTCCTCTCTATTCATTCATTATGAGCCTTATTATTCCTTTTTCATCCTCTGTTCTCCTGCCAACTATAAATCATCTCTTCCTCATCCAAATGCTTCTACCCCAATTGTCCATTTATATATTTAAGAAAAATGTACCTAGACTTAAAAAGTCACTTTTTCAATAGTCAGCAACAATCATCATACTAGTGAATTCTAACAGGTTCAAATATTAAACAATTAAAATAAATGAGAATCCCAAGAAGTATTCATCATCGTAGTAATATGCATCGTAAAGAACTGAAAAATCAAACTGACCCTCCAAAATCTCTCCTCCACCAGTCAGTAGCACACTCACTTTCAAGGACCTTTAAATAAGCTACGTGCATTTTACTTAAAGGCATTAAGCTCTCCAGAAAGGATAAAGCAAATAGAGTCAAAGTGACTTCTGACACAGCACTGTCATCTAACAGGAGGTAGAGTTATAAAATAATTCATACAGTCTGAGAACCCTTCAGTGCTTTCTGTTCTAAAGTTGTGTGTTAGGCATCCAGAAGGTGATATAAAGGTTTAATTAATATATAGGTGAGAAACAGTGGTATTTTGCAATTTTGCCGATGGCTAGCTTTGATAGTCTTTCTCTGCGCTCGCTATCCAATAAGGTGCCTATGAGACACATGTGGCTATTGAGCACTGGAAAGGTGCCTAGAGGCTAAATTTAATTAATTAAATTTTTACTCCACAAACTGAAGTAAAATATTTTTCTGTTAAACAGACTATTGTTCTAGGAAAACTTCATTTCACATTAGCTGTCACATTGCATAAGGTGTTATTGTAGTACACATACACTTCTTCCCTTTATTTTTAACACAGCTACTAGAAAATTTAGAATTTCATATTTCGCTCACATACGTCTATTCTACAGGGCTGCTTTATTAATAGGCTACTTAAAAATTATGGTCTTTAATATCAAAATATTTTTCTTACAGTTTATTAGATTTTTAAATACAAATGTGATTTATTCTTTATAAAAACTGAAACTATATAAAAACTTAAATTATATAAAAACACATTTAAGTAACATAACAATCTCCCAAGGCTAGCAATTTTAATTGCCAAAATTTTAAAACAATGTTCCCCTTGTATTGCAAAAGGATAAGAAGAATATGGAAGTATATGCATGTGAGGAATGTCTAGATATATAAATAGAAGTTAACTGAATGAAGATAAAACTTCTAATAAAATAGAAGTAAACACTCAAGGCAGTTTGTAGAAATATTGATAGAGTAAAAATCCCACTGTAAAATCTTCCTTTAAGAACCAGTCAATTCCTTCCACAAAAATGCTTGTTATCTACAACTTGGAATTGCACTAAATCTTACTGGTAACTTATATTCATAAATGTTTACTTAATCACTAATATCACATAATTCTTGTTTTATGCCATAATTATTAAGTAATGGAATAACTCATTTCCCAAAAGTTTTCAGAATATATGTCTTTATCCTGTGAAGAAACATGAAGACACTGTTTTCCAAAATATAGTGTAGGTAATATCAGTGTTTCTGGAGAGAGGTTAAAAATCAGTATTTCCAGAGTCTCCACGGGAACTGTTTGATTTAGTTAGAATCAACATATAAAGAGATGATTCTCTTTCATGGTTAACCTAAACAATAATTTAGAATTGTTGTAAGAAAATACTAGTGTGTAATTTTTTTCTCCTTTACTGATATATTCTCCTTGTTTTATTCTTTGAAGAAAAAGAAAGCATGAAAGGTCATATAGTGTACTGGATAAGGGTAATTAGATCCACTGATAATTTCTGAGAGAATGTGAGCAAGCAATTTGATTTATTCAAGCTTTATTTTTCTTATCTTTACAAAAGCGATAATAATTATATCGATCCCATCTTATTTTAAGATCCAAAAGATCATAAAGCAATGTACATCTTTCAATGACTGATTTAAATCTTGGTATTTCCAAGTTATTGTTGTTATCTATTCCCCTACCTCTTTCACTCAGATTACATCTATTGACCACCCTTTATGTGCAAAACTTAGGTAGGGCCTTGTTAAATGAAGGGATATAAGATATCCTCATATGCCTATAAATCTGTAAAGTCAAGAAAAGAGACAAATAATGTGTGAGACACGCCAAAACAAAAGTTTAAAACTTCTTACCATCATGCACAAATCCATGAAGCAGAATGGATGGTTCCCAACTACAAATCCAACTTCATTTCAAGCCACTTGGCCCTTAGAGCTCACTGTTCCTCAGACACACTGACCTCTTCTCTGCTCCTCAAATACCCTTTCTTTCCTGCATCTGCAAGATGAGCCATTGTACTTGTTGACTCATTTTGTTTTTCAGGTTGCAAATTAATACAACCTTCCTAAAAAGGTCTTGGCTGATTCTTTTTTCTAAGGTGATCTGCTCGATTCATGTCCATCTCATGACAACATCTATTGCCTTCAAAGTATTTTTTGTTATTTGTCATTTTCTTTTTCTTTCTTTCTTTCTTTCTTTCTTTCTTTCTTTCTTTCTTTCCTTCCTTCCTTCCTTCCTTCCTTCCTTCCTTCCTAGCTTCTTTCTTTCTTTCTTTCTTTCTTTCTTTCTTTCTTTCTTTCTTTCTTTCTTTTCTAACTCCTCCTATGGTCAGATGCCCAAACTTCTTTTCAGCTTCTCCCTTCAAAGGATGAAGTCTATTTTTCTATCCTTTAATCTGGGCTGGCCATGTAAGACTAGTATAGATCACCAAGTCCAGCTAATTGCCATTGCATGCAGCCCCAAGTGTAAACCCAGATTAGACCAGTAGAATATTTCAGAGCGAACCCACAGAATTTTGAGAAAGAAAAATGGCTATGGTTTGAATGGTTTGTTTATAGGTAATTAATTCATATACCCTCAAGAAATTAAACCTTGAGCACAGAGATTGTCAACATTGGCTATTTCTGTGTCCACAGAGCCAAGAGCTATGGCTAGAATAATGTTCAACAAATACATGTGGAGAGAGGTGGCCAGATAAAAAAGTGGACTAATAAATTTTGACTTCTAGGAAAGGTATCAGGGGCACTTCACACAGGATCTGAAACAGGATAAGTAATGCTTATGAGGTAAAACACTTTCCAAGTAAACATTTATTCCCTTGGTTATCTTTCCTTAAATAGTCTTAACAAATCACTTCCCTTCAATGGCTTCTAATTTCATCAGGATAAATGCAAACTCCTCAGCAGAGTAAACATGATCCTTCAAAAGCTGGCACTTGTATTCTGTTCCATAGTTATCTTCAGAAATTCCATCTTTACACATCCTACACTCTTTCCATATCAGATTATGTCCCATTTCCAGACACACTTCCAACTTTGAGGATGATGAACCTCTCTTAGAATGCCCTTTCTACTTTTCTGAGTATGGGCTAACTCTACAGAGCTTTCAAAGCCTATTTTTAGTTTCATGTCTCATGAGATGCATTTACTAAGGCAGGAGAGTAATCTGTACTCCTCATAGTTCGTGCACATACGTAGAGTATATTTCTTTTAGTAAGCTTTAAAAACTTCTTATTTTCTCTCTTTTAAGATTACACATTCCTTGAGGGTAGACATCTTACCTATTGTCTTCCCTATCTTTGGCAGATAGATATTCACTACAAACAGTTGTGAGGTGAACAAATAAGGCTTAGACATATTTGGTGAGGGACAACAATCCAATATTCATGCTGTGAATTTTACGAGCCTGTAAGCTTACACATATTTTGTTTATAGATGGGAGTTGAATAGTCCCACAAAACAAGACTGGAAAATTTCTATGATCATATTTCCCTAACTCAAAACTTAAAAAGCTGTAGATTCCTGCTATTTCTCATTCTTTCCTCCCACCCTGGAAGATGGACATAATAAGAGTCTATTTCAAGGTTCCCTGGAAACAGAAAAACATGTCAGAAATGAGAAAATGCTTGTGGATCATATTAAGAAAGAAGACCAATTTATAAACATCATTACTAGAAAAGACCAGGCTGTTATAGTCATTATTCTTTAACTCAGTAAGTAAAGACAGTGAGTGGGCTTAAGTCCATTCTGTGGTTATAGTAGGTTATAGGCCGCTCTCTTCTAATGGACAGAGACCCATGTCTGTTTTAAATCCTGGTTATGGCGCCATGCAACAAGGAAGCTTAATAAATGCTTAATGACGATAAGATACCGTCTATTGCATTCAAAGTGATTTGATTTTAAAACAAAAATGCAAATTAGTTTTAGAAGCTAACTTGAAAAAGTGTTCTATGAAAGCACCTATGCTTTGGTAAATAATAGCCAAAAGGAAGAAATACTTTTTCAATATCTTTAAATGTCTATGCCTCGCTTTATAACACTATATTAAATACATGGAAAATTCTTTGTTGTGCTGGAAAAGCTGCAAGGCTGTAACAAATGATGGACAAGTTCTCATTCTTAGGCATTGCCTATAGCTAGGGACTTGCATATTTTTATTGTTATGATGGTATTGATTGTTAAGTCAACAGAAAGCTATCACAAGGGATTGCAAATTTCTATACCAATACTCTGTTCTGTAACATTAAAATGTCATTACTGAATCACCAACTTTTTACCCTGCTGTAATATTATTCTCTGTTGATTGCCTGCCTGAGCTGAAATTTGAAACTGTCACCCTCAGACTTGCAAAAGTGATTCAACTTCACTTATAAGGAAAGTGAAATTAAATATTCATTCACAGGCTGCATTTCAAGTTCAAACTGTCTGAAGCTCCTTAAGGCAAAATGTATTTAAGTTGAAACACATTTTTTCTTCATTTTTATGCAGCAAAATTCAGAATGGGTATCGTGGGTGGACAAATTGCAAAATAATAATTTATTTTGAACTTTACATGGGGAGAGGGTCAGGCTTTCTTTCTTCCTTATGCAACCTCTTTACTGTTTCTGGCCTAAGCCATCTATCTCCTTTGTCAGGAAAACTGCATGTATTTGTGGGTGTTGTTTATTGTTTGATTTTTTTTTTGTATGTGTCATGTTCTAGCATTAATCAAGTTGTAAAGCATCTAAGGATTCAATGAAAGCATAGCTGTGTCTATGCCTGCCACAGGGACATTGGATTACCTGCTCCTAAGTGTGTAGACTAAATGGGTACAAACCTGGCTCTATTTCCTGTTACCTATGACAGCTGTTTAACCACTATGATTAGATTTGTCTACAAGGCTGCTGTACAGATAAAATAAATTATTTGATATAAACCATTGAAAATAGTGCTTGGGACATGGTACTTTCTAAATAAATGTTGCTCTAAAGGAGTGTTACCTATTATTTGGACACTTCGTGATGGTAACCATTTGCATTTGAAAAAGACCTGACACAAGAGAATTAAAAGCAAAAATGAACTATTGGGACCTCATGAAGATAAAAAGCTTCTGCACAGCAAAGGAAAGAATCAACAAAACTAAAAGGCAACCAATGGAATGGGAAAAGATATTCTGCAAATGACATATCGGACAAGGGCTAGTATCCAAAATCTATAAGAAACACACCAAACTCCAAACCCAAAAAACAAATAATCCAGTGAAGAAATGGGCAGAAGACATGAATAGACACTTCTCAAAGAAGACATCCAGATGGCCAACAGGCACATGAAAAGATGCTCAACGTTGCTCCTCATCAGGGAAATACAAATTCCCACCTCATGCCAGTCAGAGTGGCTAAAATGAACAAATCAGGAGACTAAAGATGCTGGCGAGGATGTGGAGAAACGGGAACCCTCTTGCATTGTTGGTGAGAATGCAACCTGGTACAGCCACTCTGGAAAACAGTGTGGAGGTTCCTCAAAAAATTAAAAATAGATCTACCTTATGACCCAGAAATAGCACTGCTAGGAAGTTACCCAAGGGATATAGGAGCGCTAATGCATAGGGGCACTTGTACCCCAATGTTTACAGCAGCACGTTCAACAACAGCCAAATTATGGAAAGAGCCTAAATATCCATCAACTGATGAATGGATAAAGAAATTGTGGTTTATATATACAATGGAATACCACTTGGCAATGAGAAAGAATGAAATATGGCCTTTTGCAGCAACGTGGATGGAACTGGAGAGTGTTATGCTAAGTGAAATAAGTCATACAGAGAAAGACAGATACCATATGTTTTCACTCTTATGTGGATCCTGAGAAACTTAACAGAAGACCATGGGGGAGGGGAAGAGAAAAACAAAAAGAGAGGGAGGGAGGCAAACCATCAGAGACTCTTAAAAATGGAAAATAAACTGAGGGTTGATGGGGGTGGGAGGGAGGGGGTAGGTGGGTGATGGGTATTGAGGAGGGCACCTCTTGGGGATGAGCACTGGGTGTTGTATGGAAACCAATTTGACAATAAATTTCATATTAAAAAAAAAAAAAAGAATAAGACCTGACATTTTAGGGACTTCTCACACATTATCTCTTTCATGATCAGAACAAGCACATAAAATAGTCACAAAAAGTAAAACTTACATACAAATTTGTGGTGGATGTTGGACATTGGCTGTTTAAGATCCATTCTACCCCCTTCTCTGTACCTTCCTGTACTGCAGAAGGTGGAAAGGTAAAACTACATTTCCCAAATGTCTTTGCAACCATGGTCTCTATTAAATTTAGGTTTTCACCAATCAGATGAACTTACATTACATTTATATTCAGAACTGAGTTAAGTGAAGGACAGGCGAAGTGCCAAGAATCAATTTTGCTGCTGTGGATTCTAACAGCGTCTCTCTCTTTGTTAGCAGCTTCGTAATTCAATGGCTCCTTGAAAAGTCAGCAGGAGTTTTCCCAATCCAGGACAGGGCTAGTGTCTCAGAGGGGCTGGTAATCATTATTGGAAGCTGAGCCTAGTGCCTGCCCTTACAGCTCATTCACTGAATCTGTAAGCCACCTTTCTATTTAAATAAGTTAAAGGAGTTTTGTTTGCAAATGAACCTTAACCTATTCAGCATCAAAGCCAAATGAACTTGGATGGAATTCTTATTTCTGCTTCTTAAAGGTATGAATTTGGGCAAATGGTCAAGATGATTTTTTACTGTAATTTAGTCATCTATAAAATCTAGATCTAAAAGGGAAGAACATATTTAGGGGAAGAAAATGAGACTCAGTTTGTTAATTGGCTGATACAAGTCCTCGGGGCTATTTTGTGGTAGATTCAGAATAAGAATCCCCATCTTCAAACACCTAGTCAAATGCTCTTTTCCATTATACCATGCTGCTTTCCAGAAGGAGTAAATATTGCTCAAATTATTCTCTGCTTGTAGGAAGGGATGTAATATTGAAGAGATGGCTTGTTTTGACAAAATACTTGGAATGTCCAAGACTATGAGCTTTCACACAGAAGTGACAAATTGTTAGCTATATCCTTATACTCCTGACCTGAGACAGATGGGTTAATGTTTGCGTGTGTTTATTCGTTTTACCATCAACTATGAGGATACAGAGCAATGGATCTCAATTCTGTCTAATATTAGAATCACCTGGGAAGATTTCAAGGATTACTGAAGCCCAAACTCCACCCAGTCCAAATGAACAAGAATTTCTAGAGGGGCACCTACGTAAATGTATCTTTAAAAGGTCCTCACGTAATTTTAAAACAGAGTCATGAATCTTTGGTACCGAGCAACACTCTTATTGCCATCTGAGCGAAGGCATATCTGGAAGTAGCTTCTTTACCCTTCTTTCTGAAAACTAAGGCTATTATTCTAAAAAAAAAAAAAAAAAAAAAAAAAGGTTTATTTATTTGTTTATTTTCAAGTGTAGTCATTTATTTTGAGAGACAGCATGCACACATGGGGTGCCGGGTAGGGACAGAGGGCGGAGGTGGGAAGAGAATCTCCCAAGAGAGAATCTGACAGTGCAGAGCCCGGCATGGGGCTCAATACTACCAACTGTGAGATCATGATCTGAGCTGAAATCAAGAGTTGGACGCTTAACTGACTGAGCCACCTAGGCACCCCTCAAAAAGAAAGGTTTTACATCACAGAGTAGTAAAGACCTTTTTAGAGCATTATATCTCAACACTCACTCCCAGGGAACCGAATGACTTCCCCATACCAACCTGGTCTCTCAGCCACATGCTGAGAGGAGAAATATATCGCTTTGTGTACCACCTTCAGGCTGTGGGCCTGGATGCCACATTTCCAAAGGACTGATTTACATGCTTCTCAAGACATGTTTGTGTTTTCTCTTTTCCATGTGCTTTTCTCTAATGCAACAGTTCATTGAAACGTGTGCTAATCAGGTAACAGGCGTTGAATTCTTAATTTTTGTGTTGCTCACTACTAATCATAATATAGAAGTATCAACAGGTACTTTGAAATGCAGATATCAAGTAAGTACACAAGAACTTTGTACTCAATTAATCAATTTTTCACAAGCACCGAACTTCATTAGACAGGGAATCTTGACACCCCAGAGATATTCACAAAAAGCCCACATCAAATACTGTTACTCAATACCATCCATCATGTTAGCCAGTCATCTTACTCACTCCCACTGTCTTGCACTGTATGACAAGACCGAGTAACAGACGTCGTGCCATCCAATCTACTTTATGAAAACACATTTATGTTTGTAATGAAGAAACGGGTAGCTACTTTCTTTTGAAAAACTCTTGGGGAGGTAATACTGTGAAACTGCTATTTGGTGTCAGACAGAGCTTGATTCAAATCCCAGCCCTGTCACTTACTGACCTCCCAAGCTTCCTCCCTCATAGGTAAATTGTGACAATAAAAAAAAAAAAAAAAACTTCTCAGGATGTTGTGAGGACTTGAGATCATAAACATAATGGGTTTGAATTCTGCTTGGCATATTGCACGTATTTATAAATGTGCCTATTGTAAAAGATTATTATAGAATATTAGGTGTAAAAGAGGTGGAGGTCTGCAGGAGTAGTCAAAAAGAAGCCAGCAGATTCTCAAATCCGACTCTATTTATAGTGTAACTGAGTTCTGACCAAGGGCCCCTCAGCCTGACTAAACTTTCGATGTGTTTCTTCCTGACTCTAGACCCCTGAACTCCCTGCTCTTAGAGCATTTACTTTAGAAAGCTTGAAATTGTGAGTTCATTCTCTATTTCTCTGAAATATTTGCAAATCTTCTCCCAGGTTCTTGTCAGTTTTACAACCCAGGAAATGCCTTTCTCAAGGACCTGGGAACCATGTCTTTTAAATGTAAACTTTGGAGGAGGGAGCATCCCTATCTCCCACTCTCTGTGGGAACCTAGGAGCCCAACTTCTGAGATGGGTGGCAATTAGCAAACACAGTTGCCTCAGTCAGAGGAAAACAACAAAAAAGTCACCTGCAGCCTCAGGAGTAACTAAAGTAACTTAACACCGCCCACTGATCCACCTCTCCTACAGTGGCCTCCAGTGCTTGCCTATGGCGCACCCAGGGCTTAAAACTCCCCCCAACTTTTGTTTCCTCAGTCAGTCTCTCCCCTGTGCTGCAGTAATCTTGAACAAAGTCTTCCTTGCCTGTTTAATTTTAGCTGGTGCAATGTCTGCTTTGACAGTTCGTGCGGAGCCCGGTGACATCTTCCTGGAACTCACAAATTTACTTGAAGATTGGGAAGAAAAAAAAGCAGCTTACCTGGACACTTAGGACATTTTTCTATGAAAACCAACATGTGGATGTTATGGAGAACTCAATTTTCATATGTACTTATGAGGTAAAGAAATTTCACTGCATTTCCAAATGAAGACTGATCAATTTGGTCTGGACTTGCAGGTTCCCTTTGTTTTCTGTTCACTCTTCTCCCCTCAGAAAAGTACAGCAGACAATTTTGAAAAGTTCTGTCTCAAGGTATCTCTCAGGATTATAAGTGGTGGAGGCAGGACCCAACAGCTACACTGAACTACAAGCTATTAATATGCATCATTATTTCTATATCTTCAATGAAAGCATTTTTCTTAACAAAACTATTGAGTGTTTTGCATTTTAATGGGCCTCGTTTAAAAAAAAATACATGCATTGCCATGCTGTTCAGGGATTTAATAATTTTGTTTTTGTTTTCCACTTATAAAGCAGCCAAGTCCTGAATTGCGTACTTTGATTTGAAAGGCATATTTTTAACATCTTTACATTACATCCTCTACTTACAGACTAGCTGTGTTTGAATTTTTAAGAGGATGAAATGTATGCAAAAGTAGACCTTTCAGATGACCCCTGAAATTTCTCATCAGAGTGCTGTTAAATTTTTGTTAGCTATAAACAACTAGGTGAAATTTGGAAGCCAAGAAATTTGTTGTGGCAATGCTTCCTTTACTTACTAAAGAAAACCACTCTTTCCAATAAACACGCAGGATAAATGGTGTCAATGAGGCCTGAAATTGTGATGAGCTTTGAACGTTCCAGTGCTCCTCTCAGGATTAATATCCAGAAAGATTCTGATATTAAATCTGTCGCATCGCAATTCCTGAAGTATTTATGTAACACACAATCACCGTAAATTGGAGTACTGTTCTGAATAAATATGAAAATGCTTACATTATTTGCATTGTTGTTGTTTTTCATTGTATATATACAATATAGGATAGTGTCCTATTGAATTTCACTGACTCTAAATCCCTATACACTTGAATTGGAATTTTTATTCCTCCATTTACTAGCTGCATGCTCTGGGGCATATGATTTAACCTCCTCGGGTATTAACTGCCTCATCTCTAAAATGCAGATAAGAAGATCACACATGCCTCATAGCCTTCTCAGGAGAATTAAATGAGATCATGAACGCGAAGTCCTTGTACAGCTTCTGCCACAGTTGTAACTGCTCCGTCACTGCTCTGTGGATGACGGTAGTGGTGGCCGTGGTATAGACTGGTCAAGTTATCATAACTGATGGGTCTTACCTACATTTGATAACTTTTTAGCTCCACTCCATTTTGAAAAGAAATGCAGGGGCAAGTTTGCCATGAAGTTCACGAAGCTTAACTTTTAGGGATTCTCCCTTGTATAGCTCTCTTTCTAATTCACACTTACTTCTTTATGCAATATCCACATTTATAATTTTAGATACTCTCCTTAAAAAGGGTCCCACGACTTTTATGGTATTTAGGCCTGGATCCATGGCTGCCTACTTTTTGACTGAGCTTTTAGTGAAACAGAAAACAATGTAATTTATCCAACAAAAATCTATATTTTTGGATACATTAAGAACTAGATGCATATAAGAGTACGTGGGTGGCTCAGTTGGTTAATCATCCTACTCTTGATTTGGATTCAGGTCATAATCTCATGGTTTGTGGGTTCCAGCCCTGCATCAGGCTCCATGCGATCAGGACAGCTCCTGCTTGGGATTCTCTCTCTCCCTTTCTTCCCCTCCCCCACTCTCTCTCTCAAAGTAAATAAATTAATTTAAAAAAAAGAATTAGGGGCGCGTGGGTGGCTCAGTCAGTTAAGCGTCTGACTTCGGTTCAGGTTATGCTCTCACGGTTTGTGAGTTCGAGCCCTGCGTTGGGCCGTGCGCTGACAGCTCATGGAGGCTGCTTTGGATTTCTGTGTCTCCCCCGCTCTCTGCCTCCTCCCCGGCTCATTTTCTCTCTGTCCCTCTCTCTCTCTCTCAAAAATAAATAAATGTTAAAAAAATTAAAGGAAAAAGAATTAGATTCACACAATGAGAATGATTCATAGAAAAGAGGCATTACTCATTGCCAAATGGATTATATCAATCGTGTATACTTTTACTTGATAACATCTATGTGGCATTTAAACAACTTTATTTCAAGTTCTCTTTGAGAAATCAGAATGCACAAAATATCAAGTGAGAATAGGCTCTGAGAGTTACCAGACAGTATTTCAAAGGAGGGGAATGAAGATATTTCACACTGTCTGTGGTCCTAGCTGGATCTCTACAATTTCCACTGATGCTGTGAAAATCTATACCCATCAATTTATAGGCTTGCCTGTATTATTTGAGAAGTTTTAAAGAACACATACACATATACACACATGCACATACACACAGTCTTTACTTTTACAAAAAACTAAGAAAAATATTATTTCATATTGGATGTTGTTTATGTGATGAAAAGTCCCCTGAAATTTAAGCTGTAGGAATATTAACTCTAGCAAACACACACACCCACACTCACACACACACACACACACACACACACACACACATTCCCCCATATACTACTATAAAAACAGACAAATTTATTTTCTGTTTGTCTATAAACAGATTTTATATCTGGGAATTCAATGTCCCTTTTTTTGCATTTTAATATTATTCTCATCAACAGCAAATGAAAACTCTTACAAATTGTCTGCCATGGTTTATGTATATTCTTTAAAAATAATAATCTACTTTAAAAACATAAAATAAAGCCTCATGTTTTATTATGTATCTAAGGTGTTAGAATACTTTCCCCTCCATTTCCTTAAAATGACCCATCCCTAAATAGTGCTACCTTTTACATAATTTCATCCATCCGCTAGCAGTGTTCTTATGCCCTTGCTCTCTACTGAAGACAAAAGAAGACAAAAACTACAGGCCCATCAATCAAAAACAACACAGTCAGCACCAAGTCCAATAATGAAAACCATGATTTCATAAATCATCTTCTACAGGTTGGGGTCATCTTTAAAGAAAAAAAAATCTTATCAGGTGCAGCTGAATATTCTCATGGTCTCTCATTCTTCAGTCTTTAATGAAAACAATAGAATGGCTGACAGAATACAAGTGTGTAACCTTTCTTAACTTGAAAAAAAAAAAAAAAAAAAAAACACGCCCTGACTGTGCCCTTGAAATAAGTTGTAGTCAGATATTTTTCCCTCAAAAGGTCCATCCATTCTTTAACAGTTTGGCAATGAGATAACTTTTTTTTTTTTCCCTCTTCTTACTCTCTTTTCAGATATGTGTGTTTAATTCAATCAAGTGGAGATTAAATTTAAGAACTCCTTTTCAGAAAGCTATTTCCTGGCAATAACTAGCACTAACAGCAGAAGGAGGTTTGACATGGCATTTTTGTTTTAGCTGAATCAACAACTCTTGGGTAAATTCCTTTCTATGACCCCAAGCCCACATCCACATATTAGGAAGTAAAATAAGCAGCTGGTAATCACTAGGTGGATTCGGACTGAGCGGAGATTTATCTCTTTAAAAATATGGACTCTGTATTTGCAAACCTGGTTAAATAGGTCTGAGTAAAATAAAGTTTGATTCGGCATACACAGTACTGTACACTTAATCAAAGTTCTCAAATTGATCTTGCTAAGACATTGCTGCCTGGCATATCCCAAGTTCCTAAATGTAATTCAATAAAATCTATGTTTTTGGACTTGAATTAGCCACATTTACTGGGACATTCACCTTGTTCAAAGATCTAGACCCAGTTTGTACAATATAAAATGCATTTAGTAGTGGGACTGAGACATGGTGCAGGGTATTTCTTCATATGTAGACAGAGAATGGCAGTGTGCCTAAAAAATTAATCGTGTGAGTGTAAAAATTAATGAATGGGAAAATGATGTAGAAACAATGAAGACAGACATGCAAAACTGGTTTCTGAGTATCAGAAGGAGATGCCTTAGGCAACAGATTACATTAAGGTTTTCTCAAGTATATTATATAGAATTCAGAAATTCAATGCAGAAAATTTGTTCTCCAGGTGTGCTTATGTGGCTGACATAAGAAAACCAGTTGATTTAACAAGTTTCCATTGTCTTATTTAGTAAGCATTCTGGAAATCTCTATTCAGAAGAGGTTGCTATTTACAGGCATTTTGAATTCTTACCAATTTTCTGCCTGCTACATAATGTAAAAGCAATGAATGGCTACACTGCATTGTTCACACTTTCAACTATATGTGATTATCTGGTCCACTGGTCTACTGTAGTGTATTTCTGAAATGAATTGAAGATAAACCTGTAATAGTCCATTTCACACAGAGACATTTGTCTCAGTTTAAATTCAGGGCCCAAATATCTACTTATTTCCATTCTGTTTTATAAGTACAGTGTTTTCATCATCATAAAACTATATTAGCTTCCTGATTATACCTGGAATTCTGCAAGTTCTGTGAGAGAGCTACCAATCTCATTCCCAGTTCTTTAGTATCCCCACTTGAAAATGAGTAACACAGTTACTGAAGAAAAGGGCTGAAGATTCAGAAAGGATTTATGGAGAGTTTCCCTCTAGATAATGCATGATTTCCAGCTTTGTATAAATAAATGTATTTATTTGTATTACGAAGGTACTCATATTAACCTGGTTCTGCTCACATGAGCAAAATATATTATATTTGAGTAAGAAATCAAAATATGATTGATGGCTAAACAAATTCAAGTTTATAATTATTCAACAAATTAGAGAGAGAGAGAGTTACTAATACGTTCAGTAACTGTATTTTAATAACTTCAGCTAATTAAATTTCTTGTCATTAAAGTGTTCTTAAGGTAATCTCGTTTCTAAAATAAAAGTTATAAAAGGATAAATGCATGATATCATCTAGGTAAATTTTAAAATAATAAAAATTATCATATATTGCTTGGGGAATACCTATTTATTTAGAAAAATCATAAAACCACACATACATGGAAAGACATTCCTGGTAGAAAAAAAGAGAGAGAATGTTCTTTCCATAATGTTTTATTTCTTTCATAAAAAATTAAGCAAACAGAAGCAAGGACAGTAAAATGTTAATATCTGTTAAGTCCAGGTAGTGAGTACATAAGCATTTCATTTTTTCCCTATATTGGAAATCTTTCATAATCAAAAAAGGAAAAATTAAAAATATCATTTAGCATAAACCCAAATGAGTAGTAAAATTGAGAGAAGATAATGGATAATGTAGAGGCATTCTATCTATACAAGTTTTGCACATAAGCGAATTTATTGCTGTTATCTTCTCCAATTCTTGGTAAAACAAATTTATAATCCCTCCTATAATGAATTTCAAATTTGTAAGCAATAAAAGTTTCTTTGAGAACACAAAATTAGGGTACAAAAAGAGATTGCTTTTCTATATGTATAGGAATGACTTCATATAAATTAAACCTACTGACTGTGTCGGACTATTCTTGATTTAGCCTTAAAATCAGTTACACCTTTGAAGAATCTACGTTGTTTTTCTGTTTTCATACAAAGGAGGATGACTCTAACATTTCTAAGTTTACAGTGTAACATTTTCCTTCCATGACCACTGGTTTTTGGTTTTGTTCTTTTTGAAAATGAAATATTTTTTAAAGAATTTTTCTGAACATAATTTGAAATACATCAGTTTTAGAAGAAAATATTGGCCCACATAACGTTGCTTTCTTTGTTAACTCTCATCAACGTGAAAGTATTAGAAACTAGTATAATAGCCCAAGGTAATTTTATTTTCCTCAGTACAATTCAATAGATAAAACATATATTAACTTTATAAAGCAAAAGTCTGCAAAATATATATAATATTCAATGGATACAATTTGCAAAAATATTCAGAGTTATGAATATAGTATCTTAAGATGATATAAAGACCTTCAAGAGAACTACCGAATATCTGCAATATCCTAGAAGGTAATCATAATCCTAGAAGGTATGCTTCTTTTGTTATTCTATAATTCTCTGTAAAGGCAAAAAAGCCAACATGATATCCTAAGCCTTTCATATTTGCTCTCAAGTATTTATTAATAACATTTTAAAAACATACCCTAACAGGGGCACCTGGGTGGCTCAGTCGGTTAAGCATCCTACTCTTTTTTTAAAAATTTTTTAACATTTATTTATTTTTGAGACAGAGAGAGACAGAGCATGAACAGGGGAGGGGCAGAGAGGGAGACACAGAATCCAAAGCAGGCTCCAGGCTCTGGGCCATCGGCCCAGAGCCTGACGCGGGGCTCGAACTCACGGACCGCGAGATCGTGACCTGAGCTGAAGTCGGACACTCAACCGACTGAGCCACCCAGGCGCCCCAAGCATCCTACTCTTGATTTAGGCTCAGGTCATGATGTCAGAGTTTGTGAGCTGGAGCCCTGTGTCAGGCTCTGCGCTGACAATGTGGAGCCTGCTTGGGATTCTCTTTCTCTGCCCCTTGCTTGCTTTCTCTCTCTCTCTCTCTCTCAAAAATACATAAATAAACATTTTTAAAAAATAAATAAATAATAAATTAAAATAAATAAAAAAATACCTTAACATATGTTCCAAACTGGAAAAATTCTAAAAAAAAGTATTTATGAAGGTGGAGTAGGAAGACATTCCAACATGGCTTAACATATTTCCATATATACTTTGTCAGCAATTCAGTACTTTAATTAACGGATCCCGTTATTGTCAGAGGCTATTTGATACTTTATTTGACCACATACCTCGAGGTGACAAGATACCACCCTCCTAAAACTATTTATTCTCAACATACACATACACACACTGTGTGCATGTGCCTGCCATTTTATCTACTCAGGACACAGTCTTTTTTTTTTTTTTTTTTTTTTTTTTTTAATGTTTATTTAGTTTGAAAGAGAGAAAGAGAGGGGGAGGGTGGGAGAGAGAACAAGTGGGTAAGGGCAGAGACAGAGAGAAAGAGAGAGAGAATCTCAATCAGGCCCTGCGCTGTCAGGGGAAAGCCTGACATGGGGCTGGATCCCACAAACCATGAGATCATGACCTGAGCCAAAATCAAGAGACAAAATAAATGCAGCCACCCAGATGCCGCATACTCAGGACATGTTCTAATTCACCTTCCTTATTAAAGCCTTTGGCAGCTATCTGCTTACTTAAGGATCTCTATTCCCTTAAATTCAAAACACATCCGTAGTCAGTGTCCCATGGTTTAGAACTAGGTTCAATGCTATTTTCTGTAACAGGGGTTTGCAAACTAGTACCACAGTCCAAATCCAGCCATGCCATTTGTTTAGTATTGTCTATGGTGTCTTTCCTTCTACAGTGGTAGGACTGAGTAGCTGCCAATGAAGCCTTTTATGACGAGGAAAGCCTAAAACATTTGCCATCCGGCCTTTACTGAAAGTTTGCTAACTCCTGGTAAACTATGTTTAATATAGAATAGAACATAAAAAATATTTAACTGTATTTTCCCAACATCCTTTAATTTCAGTAAGTGTATTTTTCTAACAAAAATGTAATATACTTGGGATTAAGAATAATTTTTTAAAACTTGTATTTTGAGTGTGACCTCAAAGTACCTCATGCAGCTCAGGGGACATATTGGACACTTGATACCTAATTGATTTATTAAATCATTGTAGAGCAAGAAATCCAATTATGGCATAAACCACATTTCCTCTAAGCTTGATCCCTTTATCTAGTGAGATCACCAGAGTACTACATAACTGGGCTGCGTAACCGTAGGATTAAAGATAGCTTTGAGGACCTTTGACAATAATTATGCTTTTAGCTTTTACAATGAAACAGGCATCCTTGGAAGTCTCTGTAATTTAAAATGATAATAATAATAATAATAATAATAATAGGCATCAAGGACAACATCCACTCTGTTCTTCAAAGCTTCTTTTAAAAGCTCATGTTGAAATACTTTCCAGAATTCAACATTAAAGAAAAGTATGTGTTTCCTAATGAACTGCTATGTTCCCCTTTATTAAACAATGACTTCTACCCAATCCACTGTCCTTCCCTTTTAAAATTGGCCTTCTGCAAACCCAGAGCTAATATTAAAGCTCAATTTAGTAGCTACTTTTACATTTCCCTTCCTGTCATGCTCTCCACACTTTTGCACTCCACTCTCCTGATACATAATTCCTGTTTTTCTTCTTTTTAATATTTTATACTTAAAAAATTATGTACAATAAAATCATAGTGGAAGTAGACATGACAAAAAAGTATGAATGAATGCATGAATAATTAAATGAATAAAGGAGTGGATAAATACATTCCAGATTATGGCATCATTATTCCCAATAAGATAAACCGGCAAATTCTATCCAATCCTAATTTCCTATATCATCAAAACAAAGTCACAATAGAATAATACCTTTAAAAATTTCAGTAGTAAAATTTAGAAACCATAGCTGATTTCTGACTCTAAGTTAGGAAAAATCTTCTCCCAAATAAAAACTAGATTTAAGTATTAATCTAATCTGATATTATCTAATCTGTCTAAAATGTTTCCTTATATATTAATATTAATTAATATTATGTAGATAGACCCCTGTATGTGCAAGACTGGGGCTGTTAAGCAGAGATTAAAATGGTACACTTTGAGGTATTCAAAATTTACGTTAGTTTATTTACATCAAGGGTGAGAAGTTAGTCACCTCAAAGCAGATAATTGGTTCATGAGGAAACACCTGAAGGTTGTAAATTTAGGAGGAATATGAATTTATTTGAATGAAAGTTTTGACTCGTCATACTCTAAAATCATTGTTCTATGGTGTTGTTGGGTTGGTGGGAGCCCCAGGGGAAGAAGAGCAAGAGAATTCAAGGAGAGGTCAATCCATTTTTACAAAGAATTTTAAAACATTTAAGGTAAGAGGGACCAGAACCCTAACCCATTATTTGAAATCAGGGCAAGTGTCTTTACTAGAAGAAAGTAAAGAACCCAGTGGCCCCAACAGAGGCCTAGAGGCAATCAGGGCAAAAAGATCTCTGAAGTAAAACTACTTGAAATAAAGGAAATTTTGTCTGGAGACCCAGACATAACAAAAACTTTTGTCAGAGTTCATGAGGAAATGCCTGTTTCTAGGCATAGTCTGTGTTTGAGGCTGGGAACCTCAGTGGACCCAGCCACTTGGGAGTAACATTGTGCTTTGGGAAAGCTGAGTGAGCATTTGAGCTCCATGAACTTAGATGGGTTACTTCTGCTGCCAGTGCTTTGATATCCTATTTGGAAAGAAGTTGATGACAATAGTGTATTCCCCTCCGGGTTCTGTAAGGATTAAATAAGTTCATATATGTAAACCCTTTAAAAAAATCAGGTAGCTAATAACTCCTACATGAGAGAATGTGTATTATTGTAGCCAATCAGTACAACTGATTGGCTGAATTCACCATTAATTGGGTTACATATGTAACTGGTGACAGAAAAATGGGCAAAAGCTTTGCGATGATCAAACTGACCATCAACGAAGAGTCAGAAGGACACTTTTTATAATCTCAGGCTTGTTTCTAATTAGCAGTATGTCCTTGAGTAAACCAGTTACAGCTCTGAGACTTAATTTCCATATCTGAAAGATAAAAAACGAGTTAGTCTAGAGAATCCCGAAGGTCCTTTTGGCCCTAAGATTTTATTAGTTTATGAATCCTCTTCAGACCTTCACTAGGCATTATGAAAGAAACAGACAAAACACAGGCTAGTTTGCTTCCCTACCAGAGGTTCCAATCCTGCTATGACTAAAGAGCCTTTTAATCCACATTTGCATGACACAATAACATTATCAATTATATGAACTTTGTTAAGAATTTTTCTAAGTTTGCAGACTGAAGCGGCTTTAGGTCATTGGAAAACCTTGCATAAACCAAGATGGCCGGGATTCAAAGGTTCGGAGCTTCTCTTTTTGAGTGAACAGTGGCAGTCTATTAAAACAGAATCTACACTTTCACATTTTACTGACAAGGGATTACACTAAATAAAACTTTTTTGACTGACACATATTTCCTATTACTCAGATTGTCCTTTGCTGCCAAAGCAGCAACCCAAATAGGTTCACGACAAAAAAGTGAGGAGGCCTTGTCCTCTCCTGACTATTAGCGATGACGAGAGGGAGCAACGTGTCTCCCAGCAGTCAGAGGCTATAGGGGTGTTTGTGACTTCACCTCTCTATGTCCTTTCTTCATCCTTAATACTATTATTTATTTTAGCATCTTTCCCCTTTAACTTCTTAAACTGATAAATACTAGGTAGTAAAATGTAGACTTCCCTGAATTTGTATTAAATGTGTATATAATGACTTTTCTCTCTGTGTCTCTCTCCCATTTAATTTGGAATTTATAATTGCCCTGAAATTCCTTAGGCCTTCTTTTCTGTTAATAAAAGAAATCAGTAATCTGAACATGAACTAAATACATTTAATTTTTTTTCATTACTGTGTGTGGGAGATAATATCAGGTCAGAAATTGCCAGGTATCATGTGCTCCTGTGCTAGTCTTGCAATTGTCCTTCATGTCACCTTGCAGTCCGGAAGCCACATGAAAACCTATGAGGCAAAGTCATCTCCCTGGGACCACAAGCTTATTTTAATGCTCATTGCCCTTAGAATTCATCTATCAGGTATCTGATTATTTAGACAGTCTTTTTTAATGGCAGAATTTTTAGGTCCTGTGAATTGGCCTGATGAGTTCTTAACTCCGGACCTGTACTGTTTAGAACTAATAAAATCCACAACAGAAGCACCTCTGAACCCTAAATGGGGCATTTGCCTCACAGTAATTGAACCATATGATGTCTTGTACTTAGGTATCCTATGTCTTGATTCAAAACCAGTTTTAAAAGGGCCTGTTTCCATGACATCAGGAAACCCTTGTCTTCCAGGATAGAGGAGAATGAAATGCTTCATGATTAATGACACTATCTAAATACTGGCACAAGCTGGCGAGTTCGTGCAAAGGAGGCGTGTTTCACTGCATTCTGCCCAACACAACAGCTCATTAAGCAATATTTTCCCCATTAATGTTTAGTATTAAACACTGAATGAAAGACTAAATATCATATGGAAAAACAAATTGAAAACAGCACAGTAGGGTTTAGGGTACTTGGCCAACAGCATCCCCTTCATTTGGAAGACAGCTTGCATACCTATTCCAAAGATTAATGAGCAATCAGTTCTAAATTAAACCAAGACCTGTATTTAAATCTTTTTTTTCCTCAGTGGAAAGCATGACTATGCATTTCACTAACCGAGATAAAATACAGTATTAGCCTTTCCATGTGTTGTGTAATGCGGTTAGAAACATGAAAGATTGTTTCGGAAACATTTCCTTCACATTTTTTCATCATTTATTTTCCTGCACAATTTGAAAGGAAATGGGCCATGATGAGGTCAGTAGTTTCTGCCACATGATGTAGAATCTTGCTCTCTGTCAGTCACTCAAAACACAGTCACTTCTTTGAAGATGGAATAAGAAAACTGCTTTTATGAACATCATAGATCCTATCACAGGCGGCTAACACAGAATTTCAATTTTATAAAAACTGTCAAAAGAAACTACCTTTCAGTAGGAGCACTGATATTGTTATCATGAGTGAAAACAGGGAAGAGCCCACTATATCACTCAGGCCTCCGGACACTTGTGGTATGCCATCGTGAGACATTTGTATTAACAGAGAGGCTTGGTTTAAGCCACAGTGTGACTGAATCCTCAAAATGCAAAACTGGTTCAAAAAGAATTACCTTAATTGGTGGGACTTGCTCTAGAAAAATTTGATATAGGAAACAATTCGCAAAAACCACTCATTATTCAGGGATTTTTTTTTTTTTTTTAATACAGGTCTAAGTTTGTGACTGTGTGAAAGGGCTTGAATGGACATATGTGAGCACACATACATTCAGCATTTTTAATACATTATTTTGTTTGTGTGTACACATATATATACACACATTTCTGGGGATGATCCAATAGCTAGCATTAGATTTTGAAAGAAGAAGTTGATACCAAACTTTTAAGAATTATTGCATAAGACAGTGTCTCCTATACCTTGTCTGTACTTCAAAAATTACCTAGGGAATGTTTTTAAATGTCAATAACAGAAACCTTTCTGAAGATGATTGAATCAAAATATCAAGGAATAGGATCACAGCATGGAATTTCTTCTAACACCTCAAACCTTAAAATAACACATAAGCAGAACAGACAATATATGCTATTAACATGGAAAATGGGAGCCTGATATAAATTTGAGTGACCAGAGAAGATCTTCTGGAAGAGATCTAAGACATTAGCTGAGGATTGGGTAGCTTTTAGAATTAAGGAAAGAGATTAGGTAACTTCAATATGGATTAAGAAGGGTAATTTCACAGTTATTTAGAAATATAGCCTCTTATAACATAAGTATATCTGCAGGAGGTTGAATCATGGCTCCAAAAAGGTATGTTCACATCCAAATCTCTGGAATTGTGAGTGTGATTTCATTTGGGAAAAGGATCCCTGTAAATGAAATTAAGGATCTAGGCATGAGATCATCCTGGATTCTTCAGTTGGGACCTATATCCAGTGACAGGTGTCCTTAGAATGGACTCGCAGAGAGGAGAGACACATAGAAATAAGAAGAGGAAGCAATGTGACCATGAAGGTAGAGACTAGAGTAAGGCAGGCACAAGTCACAGAACATGTGCCTTCCCATAGAAACTAAAGATCCAAGGAATAAGATCTCTCCTAAAACTTCTAGAGTGCAGTAACTCCAGCACCTTGATTTCTAACTTCTGGCCTCTAAAAATAGGGAGAGAAATTTCTGGTTTTCAAGTAACCAAGTCTGTGGTAATTTGTTATAGCAGCTACAAGAAACTCCTAAAACATCTTATTCTTATTTTAACTATGAGGACAGTAATAACCTCATTTAGTTTCTGGATTGAAATTATAATCTTGGGAGAGAGTGTGCTGTGTTCCTCTTACTTGTAGAGTGTTTCTTCAAAATAACCTAAAAGCAAGGATGATTTTAGGTGAAGTCATAGCAACGTGTCCAGGGAAAAACCATCAGCATTCTTGAAAGTTAACTCACTCTCTCATACGCCTTTCCTGCACCATTGCCTTTCTGTGAAATGTCCATCATCATCGTCCCCAGTGCCATCATTGTCATTACTTACAATTACATAGCACTTGCTCTGTGCAAGATTTTATAGATGAGGAACTGAAAAACAGAGCTGAGTAACTGCCCAAAAGTGAAGTAAAGAAAAAGAATTGATATGAGAAAAAGAAACTGCCAAGTGGTAACACTGTGGCAGATAATGACTATAATTCATTTGCTCAAGTAACAGATGATATGTGCCTTCCGAAGAGCACAGTTCCTTCCCCCAGTAAATTCAGATGAACTTAACTTGTATCTAAGAATAATATGGTAAGCACAGTGACTAGAGAGAAGGATGCACATGCCCAGCAGTCCACAAGAGTGTGGGGGAGTTGGATTCAGGAAAAGAGGTAAAGTCAGGAGAAGAGATTAAGTTAATCATGCTTTTTATTATCATCATCATTATCACTATGAACATGATTGGATCAAGTGATGGCACCTGTAGACTCACTCTCATCACCTGGCTTTCTCTGCTGGCACAGAAGTAAAAAAAAAACATGTATCATGGCAGGGTGGGGGGACATCTTAGAAATGGTTCTTAGAAGTTTCAACTTTTGAAAGATACTTAAATAGAAAATGATTTACCTAGAAGAACAATCAAAAAGTTTTGAATTGGGTTATATACTTGAGGTTCAGTGTACAACAATGAAACCTCCATTGCTGATAATCCATGCTGATAATCAAGGTCAGTATAGCCCATTATGAAGTGATGCTAAATAATGATTAATGTGCTTAATCATTCAGAACTCAGGTGGAGAACTGAGGGGAAAAACTACATAGGTAGTGGGAAGGGTTTTAATGAGTTCATGGATTTGCTGAGATAAACTCTCCAAATCTTTTATTACAATCTAATTGTAATAATTATTCTGTTAAAATCAAACAAATTGAAAGTAATAAAAATACTTTGAAAGCATCTTATGTATGATAAATCTTCATAGTTTTATAATCATAAATGGTTATTAATTTCCTTTGGAATATGCATCCCATTTGTATCAGAAGTATCAGATTGTTTTTTCTTATTACTTTTCCCTTTGTGTCGATCTTTATTCTGCCATGGAAGACTGGCTTTTAATTTGGGAATCTTGTATGGCTTGAGCTTTTATATATAATTCCAGAACAAATAAGCAGCACCCTTTCTGTTCAAGAATATCTAAAGAGGGTACAGGCAAATCTGACAAATTTCAAGACCAGTTAAAAACTCTCTTCTTTTCAGCAAAAGGGGAGTGTTAATGGTAACACAATTTGGATTTGCAAAATGACTTGGAGAAATCTGGAAATGCAAAGCTATCAAAAGGGCAATCCAAAAGGAGAGGAACAGAAGTGAGAATGTTTGATTATCCCACCCTATCCTTCCAAATGTTAACTCAGACTTTGTTGAGAAATGCAAAAAGGGCTAAAGTGGTTACGTGAGCTTTCCGGTAAAGCCAATAGAAGCCCACATGTGGCTGTTTATCGTGATATAAACTGAGCAATAAAAAAAGTAGAGAATATTCATTCTTAAAATAGAGAATATGATTTTTAACACAAAATATGTAGATACCCCCAGTATATTGAAAAAATGCCATCTTTTGCTCCTGTTTTAGCATAGCTGGCAATCTCTACTAAAAATCTGAAGTGTGTGTGTGTGTGTGCTTGTGGGTGTGTGCGTATACACACATGTAGATGCACGTGCCCTTGTATGCCTCAGGAGAAAAATCCCAGAATTGCACGTTAGTGTCCCAATGACTCCGTGTTTCTAACCTCAGCCCTATCTCCTTAGTGTTGCCAGTCAGTGCCTGCTAGTTCTCTCTTTCCCTCTCATTCTCCTTCTTTACAGCAGCATTTTAAATCTCCCTTGCTGTCTGTAACCCCTCATCTACGCCAATCTCCTGTCTTCTCTAAAACGGCCATTCCTATTCTTGGAAATGGATACCATCAGTAGGCAAATCCCCTAATTTGCCACGTCTTTACAATCCTCCTGTATTGCTCACTTCTCTTTTCTGCTTCGGTGTGTTGAAAGTTAACACTGGTCTGTCTGCTTTCACAACCCAGTCCCTCACTCCACCCAATTTAACTGTTGGAGGTTAGCTCCTAAAAGGTACTTAAATCCCTCCATTTATTTACACCTCCACTGCACAGCTCTTCCCTTTCAAAGCTCTTATGTTCACTACTTAATTGAGTATCGGTCTGATTCCCCCAGTAGAAGGGGCGATGACAGTATTATTCCTTATTATTCCTAGGACTGAGCACCAGGCTTGGACATAATTGGTGCTCAATAAAAATAAATAATAGCCTCAAGCGGAAAGCCGCCTCTCAATTCCTATGAAGAAGGGCAGAAAGCTTCCACTAACTGGAGCTTCCCTATTGTAAGTGCCTTAGAGAAGAGATAATGCTATTTATTTTAATTATGAACTGAACAAGCATAAAGAAAGAACACCTGAGGTCTGAGTTACAAATGTTATGTAAAGTGACTGTGATCCTGTGGTGCTAATAATAGATAAAAATAAGAGCCCTGTGTCTTGCACAAATATTTTGATTAACAATTTTGTCAGAATGAAGATTCCCCAGAAGAGGAATATCTGTATGGCTCAAAGTTCAGAAATGTTGCCAAGCTAGACTGCCTAAAAATCGTGATAGTCTTAAATTCCGTGTATTTTTAAATGTATGCAATGCTTTGAAATCTCTCTCCCTCTCTCTCCTCCTTCCTCTCCTGAATCACTAATATTCTTTATTTTGGCATAATTTGTCCTCTTATTTTATGGGTATTTTGAAAGAGATCGGTTCTCATCGCATTGGGAGTTAACATCCAAGATGCTTTTGATACTCTGGTTTTTCTCTGAATGTCGGAAACCTAATATCTGGAACAAATACCTGAAATGAATATTTGAAACAACAATGTCAAATTTCACATGAATGGAAGCTCAAAACACACTTAACACATCCCCAGCAAGAGTATCTCAAAGTCACATATTTTTTTAAAAGTTAGAATAATTTTTTGAACAAAATCTTTGTGAATAAGGCAACTTGTCTGTCTTTTGGATTACTTATAAATGATAAACTTACATGATTGCTTTTGGTGCAAGCAAAACTGCATCAAAGGACTGTGAGCCATTCCCTGCTTGCCTGAGCTGAATTTGAGCAGGCAGGCCTTGCAGTGGCTCTGGAATTTGACTACGAATGTTCCTGGGATTTCCTCAGTCCTTGGCCGGCTTTGTTTTGGGATGCTAAAACAAGGAGCACTAATCCTCTACAGGAGCTTTTCAGAAAACATCATCACTCTCACTGGACACTCCTTGGGGAAAATATCTATGTAAGACGTATGTTGTTAGTTTTGTCCATTTTTCCGTGTGTAATCATTCCCAAATTACTGTAAGTGTCAGGGTGGAACACAGCCGGCCGCCTTGTTTTATTCAAGCTACTAAAAAGAGAATTCCAGACTGGCAAATATTGTCCTGTCATTTCTTTTAATTAAAGATAGAATTCTCTCTCTGAACTCATCGTTTAGTATGTTAGATATAAATCTTTCCCACTACTTTGACCTACAGATGATTGGTTTCTCTTTCTCTGCACTCATCTCTGCCCCCTCTCTTTCAATTTATGTAAAATAGGTGACAGTATTAAGGAACGTGTGGGGACCTGGTGCTGATACTCCACAGTAGAAAGTCCAGGGTTCTGGACTTCTTATTTCACAGACTCAGTTCCCTTTGGACTGATGAGGTTCCATATGGTAAAACCTACATAAGGAAACCTGCTTGCCCTATTACCTTTTTAAACATACCTTGACATGATGGCCCAAAATGTATAAGAAAGTTGAAGATATGGGGCACCTGGGTGGCTCAGTTGGTGAAGTGTCCAACTTTGGCTCAGGTCATGATCTCGCAGTTCATGAGCTTGAGCCCTGCGTCGAGCTCTGTGCTGACAGCTCAGAGCCTGAAGCCTGCTTTGGATTCTGTGTCTCCCTCTCTTTCTGCCCCTCCCTCACTCACACTTTGTCTCTCTCTCATAAATAAACATTAAAAAATTTTTTTTAATAAAGAAAAGAAAGTTGAAGATAAAAGAAAGTAGACAAGAATGGATCATTTATTAGAGATAACTTATCAAATGCAGTAATGATGCATACACATATCAATTGTTCAAAGATACCCATATGCGTCCCTAAATAAATGCTAAAAAGAATCAAATTACAGTAGCTCCATTGGTGAGTTATTATGAGGTAGTCTCTAAAGTAAGAGGGGTGAAGATGTGATTACAGGAAAAAACCCTAAATGACAGCAATAATAACTAATATGTTGTTAAAGTAAATGGTGACAACCCTGAAGGAATAGCTTTTATTTTTCCTTCCAGCAATTTCACCTTCTCTCAATGACTAGAATTAGAACTATAAAAACAGAAATGGCAGAGGAAGAGGCAGTCCAGTGCCTTTGGAGCTAGCTTTATAATTTTTGAAAGATCCACCCCTGCTTTGTTATCTTGTGCAGTGAAAACTCTCAGCAGTTCCCTTCACAGGGGAATCTTCCATTTCTGACCCGGCATTCCTCCCCAGCCATACAAGGTCACTCAATTATCCTCTCTTCAGATGCCAGCCCCACAGAAGGAAACTACTCTACTGAGGAAGCTCCTAGTGATAGTGCAATTGTACACACAGAAACAAAGTACTGGCATCTTGCTAAAATGTGTTTTCCCAAGCAAGTGAAGTGTAATTTTCAGCTGTACAATATCAACTACAAAACTACACACAAAACGTGAGTACCTAGTCAAAAGGAAACAACCTCTCTTCATTCTAAGCCAGCCATACCTTTTGTATTACCCTGTAAAGTATCATTTATTTAAGTCAGAGTAACCTATCCATACACAGGGAAAATCCATTTAGAAAAGTATTACATTAGCACAGCAACCGCTAGCAAAATTCTCCTAAAAGGATGGCAGGAAGAGTATAACAATGGCCTCCTTTTTTTCCTTTTAAACAGTAAAACTGCACTGATTTACAGTTTAGAAGAGCTGCAAAACTCTTGCTGCGAATTAAAAACATTTTTTTCTTGAATTTATCCTAAGTGATGTATCATTCCACTACTCACTTAGATAAGTTTGTAAGGTAGGAGTTTTAAAAATGTCCTCCCATTACTCAGTGGATTTTCAAAGCAGTGGCAAATTCACCTAGAAACCCACTGTTCAACTTTGAGTGGCACCCTTCTTGCTCTTCGCTAGCGGACTTATGGGGATTAATGGCTTCCACAGTTAAATAGAATATCTACTTTAATCTCCTCTAACTGCTGTTGACCTATCTCTGCCATTGCCTCCCAAGTATATAATAAATCAAGAGCATTTTACATGAAAAATGAAGTAATTACTCAGTGAATCCAATGGCTAATTGCACATAGAGGCCTCTGGGAAATATGGGACAAATCAGTGTCAGATTTCAAAAGGCAGAAAGGAAGTTGAAGTTAATAACTCTCAAATACTGACAGGTTGAAAAGGACTTGAAATGCACCATTTCTTCAGACACAGAATCCCCACTTAAGGGAATTGGAAAATTCTAGCTATACACCCAGTCTTTACGCCAATAATAGTACTGACAGCTGAGAAAATAGAACCTATCGCACTAAAGTGAACTATTTCAGAGAAAAAGTAACTACCTTTTATTACCATTTGTATGAAGTTTTCTGAGCAACAAAAAGGTTTGTATCTCTTTCTTTTTGCTTGCACGTCGGTAGAGTCAAATTTGTTCCTAAAACTAACAACTACACTGTTGGTTGAGATGTAATGAAATCTGATTGTCTCTCGAATACTCAATAAAATTGTATTGGAACTGAATATTATGCAATCTCTTTTTATTATAAGAAGTTTGTTTAAAAATTTTTTTTCTGTCTGCAAAAGTATCTGATAGATCAAACCAATTCATTTGCATTTTCTTCTTATATCTGTCCTATAGAGTAGGTAGTATATATCTGTGTCATAAAAATATGATATATACCACCATTACAGAACAAAGATATAAAGGAAAAGGCTCCTCATACAGATCAATACCACATAAGCACAAGATAGTACTGCATACTACAAAGAACTTATATTACCATACTATGGGCAGGGGGAGGAGGAAAAGGACTCTACTTGTTTCAGAAAAAAAAATTCTCTTTTGCAGGAATTCAATGATCCAAACAAAACTTTTATGATAAGAGTCATAAATATACACACAATGCATTCACAAAGTATACCCTGAACACACAGACACACACACACACACACACACACACACACACACACACACACTTATCTCCCTACAAATGTAATTAAGTTATACTGATAATTTGTTATTGTCAATCAATTAGGGGAATTTAATAAGCAATAACTTCTCTGCTTACAATTTCAAATTCAAGTACAGGTTTTAACTTTAAATTCTTTTTAAGCTTCTCCCACTTCCTCCTGATATGGCCCGGGGTTTTGAAGGTCTTTTGTCTATGGAAAGAAATTATTAATACTGTCAGAGCATGAGAAGATATGTGTTTGTGACAAGGATTCCCAATGGCCTACCTTTCAGACTTCATTACTTTTAGACAGTGTGTGGCTTATCTCCTGAAACCACCTCAAATGAGATGAAAACTTAATGCTGACTTAGTAACATTTTACTTCTCTCTTACCGCAGGGCTTTGAGTATTGGATATCTATTAATTGAGGTAGATTGGTTCCATAGTCATATCTCTATTTGGGGGATTCTTATCTTTGTGCCATCTATTAAGTGTCTTTGTGGTATCTTTTTTTTTTAAAGTAAACTGTCACATTAACAAGAAAAAGAAAAAAAGTCTCTATTTTTCCTCAATCTAGTATCCCATACATGCTAAAATAAATGCTATTTAGAAATTAGCAGAATCCTCCAAATACAATTGGTACTTCCATATGCCTGCTGATGAATGAAACCATAAAATTCTGGTTAATATCACCAACACAGTTTTCCCTCTCTTCTTACCAGCAAATAAACTGATAGTGAGCAAATCAGAGATTTTATGCAATTATAGCACAACTAAATCCTTTGCTGATGTTGGTTGCATTATCATGATCATTCTGAGAACTCACTCTGGGGAGAACACTGCCTTCTGAAATACTTTACTAATCTCTTTCTCTTTTGAAGTGTTTATCTACCTTTAAGTGCAACTCACTGACTTCTACCAATATTTTCTCCTATTTCTTCAGGCCTGGCTGTTAGATGCTTGATGTTAAAAACTCTGTGGTTTTAATCCTCCATTGTTTTCCCCATGCTTATTATCGTGATAGTACTGGAGTGCTTTAAGAAAAAGGACTTTAAAAATAACTTTAAATGATAAAGTGTTGGAGGTAAAAACAAAATCCTTGTTTTGTTTTTGAAACCTTTTTTTTTTTTTTTGTCTTTGCTTCCTTTGTCCCCTGTCTTTGATCCCTTTTGTCCCCTGCTTTCTTGGTAATATTGGTTCTATCAGACTCAGGTGGTGATAAGAACTCTGGTCTAAAGAACAAAAGACAAATGAGAACTTGCTGATAACAGATAGCTCCCCTTTTGCATTTATTTTCAGACTGGGAGGATGCTGCCCTCTATACCTATCAAGTACAAGAAAACAACAGTCTTTATCCCCTTTTAATCTCAGTGTATTGCTGTGATGTACTCATTAAAAGTTATATATGGGGAGCTGATTAACAATCATTGTTTTCAACCTGGCGGTGGAAAGCACTGTTACCAACAAGACATAAGGTTAAAATAAAAGGATTGTATATTATGAACATCTCAAGAAGCATTCTTCTTGTTATGGTATGAGTCTTTTTCATTCACTTGAAATTCTTTACTCCAAGAATGTGTAGTAAAAGACGAAAAACCTCCTCTAAATTTTAGCGGCTCTTCTAAGAAATATAGACCATGTTTTGAGATTCATTTGGGTTGGTGGTCCACTCCTTACACCTGTAAAATATAAGAAGGCTCCTGGACAAACGAACAAGGAGAACAAATTTTCATTTGAGGTTTTAAATAGTATTCATTTAAAAATGATGTTTAGAGGTGTCTGGGCGGCTCAGTGGGTTGAGCTGCTGATTTCGCCTGAGGTCATGAGCTCATGGTTTGTGAGTTCAAGCCTGGATTTGGGCTCTGTGCTGACAGTGTGGAGCCTGGAGCCTGCTTCAGATTCTGTGTCTCCTTCTCCTTCTGCCCCTCCCCAGCTCGCTCTCGGGTCTCTCAAAAAAAATGAATAAACGTTAAAAAAATTTTAAATGCTGTTTATACATTCTAATTAGTGAAGCATTAAAACAACATGTCTGTGGAATTTTAAGTTAGATTTCCATCATGTAATTATAAATTAATAATAACAAAAAAGGAACTTAGAGACTTAGGCTACAGACTCCCATTAACTTAAATTCTCTGGGTTACGATTTCTTTCTCTGTAAAATGAGGAAAATGTCTATACATCTCTAATTGCTCTGTTTCATCCAACCTAAGGTATTTTATTTGTGTTTACTTCATAAGTTGGAGATCTCTATGGTTAAACATGTCCTATATGTCAGCATATCAGTTGTCCAAATAAGGATTAGAAAAGCTTCACAATTAGACTCATGAGTTTTAACATTTAAGACACTGAAAATGAGTCGTAAATGAAGAAACAAATTTAAATGTTTTTCAACATTCTTAGCAGTTAATTGTAATGTTCTTTTCTGTTCCAAATATATAAATATTTGATTCATTTCATCTTTGATTGATCACCCCCATATCATAGTAGCCATTCACCATGGCTTTCACTTTTCTTTCTACCTGTTATTAGCGTTTGGCATCAAAGCTTTTTTTAAGAGTGTAATACACTGTGACAGCATGAGAACTAATTTTAGTTTTTAGAAAATGGTTTAACTACAGATAAGATGTAGTAGCTTAAAGATAGGCATACCTCAAAGTGTCTATGGAAAAGTTAAAAGGTTACCCATGGTCTTAGTGACACATCTTCACACAGGCTGAGGAGGCCACTTGTACCCTCATGCACCCAACACCCTGGCAGCTCTGTGCTGCTGGCATTCGAGGATTCTGGACTGATGTTATTTCTGGCAGAGAGGCATAAAACCGGAGCCTCCACTTGAAGCAATGGTGAAAGGGCACCAGCTGTTTCCAGATAATTGTGGATACGCTCCAGACTATCAATCTATTCCTTTTTTTTAAATTTTAACTCACTTTTCTGTTTTCTCATAATGACTACTGAACCCCTTTCTACATCTCACAGGTTATACTTTTTAAGGTCAAATATTGAGAATATATAAAAGTAAATAGAAAGTACAAAACTACTTACTCATAAATTAATAATCAAATTCCCTTTGCCTTTGAGTATAATAATCCTAAGATCCTGTTTCAGCTAGATCCTAAAATGTTAGTTGTTTCTAGTGTTACATAGTCAACTTAGTGGTTGAAGTCAGCACCATAAATAGAATGTGAAAGTTTTCTGAAATATGTTGTTCAAAGGAAAAAAAAAAAGACTTACCAACAACATGGCAAGCTTGATTTCTTTTACCTTTATACCTACACATATTTATACATCTTGAAGATATATACGAGACTAAAGCCTGAGACAGGAAGCTATGGAAATTTTAACTATCTATATTTTTTACATCTCTGTACCATTTAACTTTTTCTTTTTTTTCAAAGAACTATGATTTTTATAATAAAAATATTTTAAAGAGTATGTGAAGACTATGAAAATAAAAGAAATATCCATAATGATTTTATGATTTCATTGAACATGAAAGATAAGGTAGCCACTAAGTTGAATTAAGTTATAAACTATTTTCTGAGCTGTAATAAAATATATTATACTTTTAAAATGGTTTTATATAAAAGTCTATAAGTTCCATATAGACCTCTAAGTTTTAAGTTCTATAGAAAGGTTCTAGTAGTTAAATAACTGAAAAAGAAACGAAAGGCACAAGCAAATATAAAAAAGAAAGTAATGAAAAGTACCTAGGCTTATTTCCTGGAAGAAATGTTACAATAACAGTAAAAGTACCGAATACACAGGGGCGCCTGGGTGGCTCAGTTGGATGAGTGTCCCAGTTTGGCTCAGGTCATGATCTTGTAGTTTGTGAGTTCGAGCCTCACGTTGAGCTCTGTGCTGACAGCTTGGAGCATGCTTTGGATTCTGTGTCTCCCTCTCTCTCTACCCCTCCCCCGCTTGTACTCTTTTTCTTTCTCTCAAAAATAAACTTAAAAAATAGTACTGAATATATAGCTTAAGTTTATAAAGTACATAATCATTTAGTAATTCTGGATTTCATTTGCTAAAAATAGGAAAAATTTTATCTTCTAGAAGAGGCTGTAAGTATGTATCTTTCACTTTTGATGAGTAAACACTATTTTTGATCAATATCCTATAAGATGGTTAAGAAATTGAGAAGAATACATTATATTGAAAGGATCCATGTGATTTAAAAAAAAATAGTTCTAATGTCCTCAGTGATTATAACATTTTGTTTACCAGTTTTAACTGTTAATGTCATGGGCCCCATATGCCTCACTTAGAAGCAAAACTGAAGTAGAAAGTCTTATTTTAAAATCATTGATTTTGGGGATGCCCGGGAGGCTCAGTTGGTTAAGCATCCAACTTCAGCTCATAATCTCACAGTTCATGATTTCGAGCCCCACGCTGGGCTCTGTGCTGACAGCTCAGAGCCTGAAGCCTGCTTCTGATCTGTGTCTCCCTCTCTCTCTACCCCTCCCCCACTCTCTCTCTGTCTCTCTCAAAAGTAAACATTAAAAAATTAAAAAAGAAATAAAATCATTAACTTAAAAAAATACATTGTCATAAAGTGGTGCCTGGGTGCTCAGTCAGTTGAGTGTCCCACTCTTGGCTTTGGCTAAGGTCATGATCCCAGGGTTGTGAGATCCAGCCCTGCATTAGGCTCCACAGTGAGCATGGAGCCTGCTTAAGATTCTCTCTCTCTCTCTGCCCCTCTCCCCCACTCGCTTCTCTCTCTCTCTCTAAAATAAAATTAAAGAGAAAACTACTACATGGTCATAAAGCCAAGTGAACTATACCATATTGAAGTTACACCAAAAAGGAAGAATTTTTCTGAAAACTCTTCTAAACCTGTTTCACGTATTTTCCCATGTAGAGCAAGTATCGATGTATTACAATTAAGAAACAGCAGTAAATTATTGAAAGTTTAAGCATTTATCTTTCAGTCTCTTGCAAATTTAACAATCAAAATACTTCTAAAATCTACTTCACTTTAAAAGCATTATATCCCGATCTCCCATTCTTACACTCACTGATGAAAACATCTGCTTTTAAGCACTTTTTCTTCATGTCACTAAATTCAAATAGACGAAATGTCATTACTTATTCATTGCACGATGCACTTATTTAACCACAATATTGTGCTGTTAGCTTTAAGAGGCATAAGCCTAGAGAGAAGTCAACAAGTATTTTGCATGGCTGTCCAACAACTTTATTAATTTGATTATATAATCTAACAACATATTTTGGTTAAAATGAAACCAAATATAAAGTTGCAAAAAGAAAAGCCAAAAAAAAAAAAAGCAAAAACTACCAAAATTTATTTTATTTAATCAAACCCAATTTTAGTGCAATTGGTTGACTTCTGGAGCTCTGTATGGGCCACACATTTATGGAGGATAGAAATCCATCCAATTAGCCAATTTAAATATAACCAAAAATAACACCATGGAATGGTTACCATGACAGAATATACATGTTGTTGGGATTCACTTGTTTTCCTTCCTCTTGCTGTAAGAAATGCTATTTTCATTGATGCATGTTGATATTTCAACCTCAAAGAATGAACCAGATGAATTCAAAATTGGAAATTCAGCTGGTCCCAACTCTAGGATGTCATTTAGATACAACTATATAATTCAGAAGAGTCAGGGTAATTTTTGGAGAAAAGTCAGGAAAATATGAAAACTCTAGTTTTATAAAGATGAATAGATACTTTTAAAGGATGTCTTCATTAAAATTTTATTACGTTTCCTTTCCTTTGTCTCTTATACACACTTTCTCTTTACATTGGCCTTAGTTGCACCCATTCCTACAATAGTTACTCTACCTGTGTCTCTGGACTCACTGCAACTGTCTAATGAATGCAGCATACATCAAGGCTGACAGTCTTTTTAGTACCTTTATGAATATTGGCAGCATAATCTTGTTGTCAGAGATTCTGAAATTCGTAACAAATTCAAAAATAGCTCTTGTGAAGTGTGACAAAAGCTATAGTTATTAATACCTGGCAGGCATATTTTAGTATAAGACAGTGGCTCACCTTTTTGTTTTTCTCAATTTATTATATAAAAAACACCTGGCCCCCAAAGGATAAAATGTCTCTGTAATAAAGAAGTACTATTGAGTCCTCTGATCCAAAGCTCTTTGTTTATGTATACATGGTATAAATGGACACCAAACCAGAGATCCACTAATTTTTTTTGGCATTCTGATTAGTGAAAGATCGTAACAGAATAACATTTAAATGATATTTTTCAGAACATGCAATATTGAAAAACCAGAATATGGCCACTTCGATATTTAGTAACAGTAGAAATAATAAACTGTATAGAGGGGACATTAAAAATTGTTAGCAAGAGGGAAACATTTTCTTGATATGCCTGGTTTCTTGTGCAGCATCTCACCACTAGGCCCCGAGTTACACATAGAATAAGATGGTCCCTTTAAGCAAACACACACACACACACACACACACACACACACACACACAGACATACACACTGAATACTTTTGCAACCCCTTTAAGTCCAAAACACTATACTATTATCACAGATGTTCTTGTGGAAACTCTTAGAATAACAAGCTCCTAGCTATACATATAACTTTTTCTGCCCAGCCCTCCACTAAATGAACCAGACATGAGAAGAACAACAGCTGGGATAATCCCAAATACAATTTTATGCCACTTTGTTTCTAAAGTATCATTTTAACTTATGATCTGCCAGAATTTCATACCAAACTGGATTGATTCAGAACGTAAGAGGTGAAAAGCTCTGCAAAGCAGATTTTATGGTTACCAGTGGATTCTAGATAATTCTCTTCTAATTTAAACACCGTGTTTAGGAAGGGCTCTGATTGACACTGCTTGCGTACCTTCCCTCCAACTTTCCAAGAGTCAGTGACACCATCATTGGCAGCCTCATCATAATCACAGTGTTGGAACAGAAGTATGAAGGAACAATTCCTTCCAGGAATATGATGCTAGTTCCCAGAAGAAATTTCAAAGTATAACTCCAAAATGGCCACTGTAAAGTGCTTTTGTAAAGAATCCTAACTACATTTGTAATAATATCAGTGAAATGAGGTAATCAGTTATCAAATGTTATCTTAACAACCAAGGGTATGTATCTGCACAGACCACTCAGACATATCTGTATGGCCCATTAAGTTTAGAAAGTAATTTTTCAAGTATTATTTCATTTGATTATCTTCACTATCCCATGCAGTTTTAGGAAAGGTCTTATTGGCATTTTATAGATAGTAAGCAATTTGATTTTATCAGGTGACTTATTCAAGGTCATAAACCTTAGGGATTGGGGTAGCTGAGGCTCCAACAAAGGTCTTCTGTCTCTCATCTACAATCCTTTCTTCTGTGCCTTGCCTTGCCTTTCCCAGTGCCTTTCTTCCTTTTGCGCAAGGAAGGATGTACCTAAACCAAAATATATATATGTTAATGTTTATTTATTTTTGAGAGCTAGAGTGTGTGTGGGGGCGGGGAGGAGCAGATAAAGAGAGGGAGACACAGATCTGAGGCAGGCTCCAGGCTCGGGAGCTGTCAGCACAGAGCCCAAATCAGGGCTTGAACTCACGAACTGCGAGATCATGACCTGAGCCGGAGTCGGACGCTTAACCGACTGAGCCACCCAGGTGCCCCCTGAACCAACATATCAATTAATACTAGGAATAAGTTTAATCATTTAGCACCATTTCGTTCAACATAAAAATAAACTTATTTGTCTGGTTTTTAGAAAAATTTCGTTGTGCTCTTGTTTTATGGCCTTCTAAAATCTTCCCATGTGTTATCACACTCAATCCTCACCTGTCCGTGATAGAAAGATAAGACTCAAAAGGAAGCCTCATCTTCCTATTATCTACATGGCTTCTGCTGCTGAATGTTAGTAGTTAAAAACTCTGACACATCTTTTTGGAGTATTTTGGGGGTGCAACATAAGCTTATTAAAATTGCAGCTCTAAAGGAATTAGCTTCTTTAGCTCTCCACACTATTGTTCTGAGGAACAGGCCTCAACTTTAGAAACGATGGAGATGAAGGATGGAAATAATATCTAGCTATCTGGCATGTGTTTCGTGGGAGTCTTGGGAGTGCGCTCAGGTATTTCTAATTATCTGCCTAGATGAGAACCACTAGTTGCATTGCACACAGTGATGTGAGCACCCTGGTTATGAGCACCCTTGAGTCTTCATGGCTCATTAGTCAGCTAATGAGGCATTATGTTCCGAGAGGGCTGAGCACTGCCATCGCTCTTGGAGATACAGGATCTGGACTGGAATGAACCCAAAACCTATCTACGGTGTCCATATTAACTATTTAATTAATTAATTATATAATTAGCAGACAGTTTTTCGATATACATAATAAAGAGGTAAGATGGATAGGATCGGTTGACATTTCATGTAGCGTAAAAGATCCACTGAGCATGTGACATTTAAACAGGAAACCTCAGAGAAGCGAAGGAGTTTGAGGATACCTGGATGAAGAACATTCCAGGCAGAATAGATGAGGTCAAGGAGAGAGCCAGCGGCCAGATTATGTAGAGCCTTGCAGACTATTGAAAAGTCTTTAGTGTTTACTCTGTAAAGATTAACACAGAAGTCATTCAAACAGTTATTCTAATTAAAATAAATCTTTTATCCAGGGCACATTTGGTCACTGAATAACTTAGTCACTGAACAGGAAGTCCTCTAGGCTTTGGGTATTCAGTGACCAAAGTGAGGGGAACGTTTTTTTCACAACTTCCTATTAAAAGCTACCCAGTAAAATTTTCATTAAATACTAAAAAGACCCTCCAAGTAAATCATTGTGAATTCTCCCTGTGGAAAAACTAGTGTGCTTTTCTATTTGACAAGACCACTAGAAAACCAAAAACGCAATACAGGAATAAAAGAAGGTAAAATATTTTTTTATACGTCTCATTAGAGTTACCTTGGTTGTCTAATTCAGTGACAAGAATACTCTTAAAAAGTCTTCCGTGCTAATGATGTTCAGACAATACAAATGTTTCACTTATATTTTCATTAATTAGGGCTTTGTGCTCTTTGTTTCTGCATATTATTCACAGAGACAGAATGAAAGGTAATAGGATAACAATTAAAATATGAATATGGAAAGCAATTAGGAGTGGGGGAAACATCTACAAAAAGCATATATCACCGGAAGGTAATAATTTAATACTTTCATTTATACAAATGCTCAGAAAACACTGTCCACAATTAGAAAGTTCAGAGAAATTATTCTTGCCAGAATGGAACCTTTTATCAAATTATATTTCCTAGACCTTCAATATTCACCTCTTATAGGGCATTAGGGTTCTCTAGAGAAACATAACTAATAGGGTCTGTTTGTATGTGTGTGTGTGTGTGTGTGTGTGTGTGTGTGTGTGAGAGAGAGAGAGAGAGAGAGAGAGAGAGAGAGAGAGAGAGAATGAGATTTAGTATAAGGAATTGGTTTATATAACTGTAGAATCTGTCAAGTGCAAGATCTGTAGAGTATGTTGTTGGTGGGCTGGAGACCCAGGGAAGAGTTCAAATATGAGTCTAAGGGAACTCTGCTGACAGAATTCCCTCTTCACTGGGAAGGCCACTTTTTTTTTTAAATGTAATTTTTTTTTAAGTAAGCTTCACACACAGCACAGAGTCCAACCTGAGGCTTGACTTCAAGACCCTGAGATCAAGACCTGAGCTGAGATAAAAAATCCGATGCTTAACTGATTGAGCAACGCAAGTGCCCCAGACCCCCTTTTTTCTATAAAGGCCTTTAAGTGATTAGACAAGGCTCACCACAATTACAGTGAATAATCTGCTTTACTCAAAGTCTGCTGGCTTAAATATTAATCTCATGTAAAAATATCTTCACAATAATATCTAGAATAATGTTTGATCAAATATTTGAGTACTGTGATGTAGATAACTTGACATATAAAATTAACCATCATATATGGGATAAAGTCCATTACAGGTTTGGAGTGGAGTAAGATTCTCTCCAGGGAGTGTGAAAGGTTCATCTCAGCAAAATATTTGACAAAAGCTTATATACTTCAGGGAGAAGTATAATTTTCAACATGATTCTAAAGCCATTAAATAAAATGGAAGCAAAACTTTAAAGTAAACTATATATGTATTGTTTATTATATATAAAGGCATACTAAAATATTTTTGTGTCTGATATGTTCATAGTAATTTTTTTTTTATTTTAAGTGGTTATTTATTTTTGAGAGAGAGACAGAGTGTGAGTGGGGGAGGGGCAGAGAGGGAGGGAGACACAGAATCGGAAGCAGGCTCCAGGCTCTGAGCTGTCAGCACAGAGCTCGACGCAGGGCTTGAACCCACAAACCGTGGGATCATGACCCGAGCCGAAGTCATACACTTAACTGACTGAGCCACCCAGGTGCCCCCAGAGTAAGATTTTTTTTAAGTCTTTCTTCCTTTTCTTGCAAACCACTCAGAGCATCCACCATTTCCATGTCTTTAACATCACTCAACACCTTACTACAGTTTACTGGAACCACTTTCACTAAAGCCATCATTGACCTCTGTAAGGCTAATGGGTATTTTTCAGTTCATTGATTGTATAGGCTCTTTCTTCTCGGCACTCAACATTAGCTTCCGAAAGTCCATGATCTTCTTTATCTCCTTTATGGGATCTCTATTTTCTGATCATCGCAGGATTTTGCAGATTCTCTTCCCCCTCCCCAAAAACTCCAAGTCAGTATCATTCACTTGGAATGATTTGAAATTTCTATTAATTTGGGAAAATTTACTTTTTACTTTCCGACACCCCCCCCCCCAGATAATATAGGGTAATACCCAAGCTCTTTACGTGATGTCCCAGACCCCGTGGCACAGACTCAGCTTTACCACTCTTCTGCTTTGCACTGCACTTTGAACACCACGTGATATCTTTGTGCAAACTGGGATATTTCCCTTTTTTCGGTCTTACTACTTGCTTCACACTCCCTAAAGACTGGTCTGACATCTTGTCCTCACTCGTCAGATTTAGTTCAAATAGAACCTCCTAGAAATTCTTCCTAAGAACCACACTCTCAGATATTTTATGTCTCTGCTGCTTGTTGAATGAAATAAAGAAATAAAAATTCTGACATATCTCAACCACAAACTTGTACTATTTTTTGTATTGTAAGACACTCCATATGAAGTATATGACATTGAAATAAGCACCATTTTAAAACCAAGAAGCATAAAGAAAGATGTTCTCTAAATTTAAATAGTTTATAATCCAGACAACCTAAAAGCCTTATAATAAAAAGACCTATTTTGTTTTTTTTTAATGTTGCAATGCTTAGTAGTTTCTCTTTAAAAAAAGTGAAACTATTATACTTTACATACATAGCATTTGTAACCTAATTTTTAGACGCACATATATAATATATGTATATAACTGATCCCATTATAAGCCTATACCATCCCATTGTTTTTCTTTCATCCCATTGTTTTTCTTTCTTAAGTTTTAATTTAAATTCCAGTTATTGAACATATAGTATAATATTAGTTTCAGTAGTAGAATTTGGTGATTCATCATCTATATACAACATGCAGGGCTCATCACAGCAAGTGCCCTCCTTAATACCCACTGCCCATTCAACTCATTCCCCCTTTCCTCCCCTCCAGCAACCGTCAGTTCATTCTCAATAGTTAAGAGTCTGTTCTATGGTTTGCCTCCTCTTTTTTCCCCATGTTTACCTGTTTCATTTCTTAAAATGCACATATGAGTGAAATCATATGGCATTTGTCTTTCTCTGACTTACTTTGCTTAGCATAATACACTCTAGATCCCCCATGTTATTGGAAATGGCATGATTTCATTCTTTTTGATTGTCACGTAATAGTCCATTGTATATGCAAACCACCTTTTCCTTATTCACTCATCATTTGATGGATATTTGGGCTCTTCCCATAATTTGGCTATTGTTGATAATGCTGCTACAAATGTTGGGGTGCATATACTCCTTCAAATCAGTATTTTTGTATCCTTTGCATAAATACCCAGTAATGCAATTGCTGGGTCATAGGGTAGTTCTATTTTTAACTTTTTGAGGAACCTCCATACTGTTTTCCAGAGTGGCTTCATCAGTTTGCATTCCCACCAATAGTGTAAGAGGGTTCCCCTGTCTCTGCATCCTCGTCAACACTTGTTTCCTGTGTTGTTAATTTTAGCCATTCTGACAGGCATGAGGTGATATCTCATTGTAGTTTTGATTTGCATTTCCCTGATTATGAGTGATGTTGAGCATCTATTCACATATCCGTTAGCCACCTAGAAGTCTTCTTTGGAAAAATGTCTATTCATGTCTTCTGCCCATTTTTAAATTGGATTATATGTTTTTTGGGTGTTCAGATTGAGGAGTTCTTTATAGATTTTGGATAGTAACTCTCTATCAGATATGTCATTTACAAATATCTTCTTCTATTCGGAAGGTTGCCTTATAGTTTTGTTGATTGTTTCCTTTCCTGTGCAGAAGCCTTTTATCTTGATGATGCTTTTGTTTGCCTTGACTCCAGAAATATATCTAGTAAGAAGTTGCTATGGCCAATGTCAAAGAGGTTGTTGCCTGTGTTCTCCAGGATTTTGATAGTTTCTTCTTTCACATTTAGGCCTTTCATCCATTTTGAATTTATTTTTGTGTATGCTGTAAGAAAGTGGTCCAGTTTCATTCTTTTGCATGTTGCTGTCCAGTTTTCTCAATGTACAGAAATTGGTGACATTCTATACACCAATAATGAAGAAGCAGAAAAATAAATCAAGAAATTGATCCCATTTACAATTGCACCAAAAACCATAAGATACCTAGGAATAAACCTAACCAAAGAGGTAAAAGATCTGTATTCTGAAAACTATAAAACTCTTAAGAAAGAAATTGAAGAAGACACAAAGAAATTAAAAAAAAAAATTCCTTGCTCATGTATTAGAAGAACAAATATTGTTAAAATGTCTATACTACCCAAAGTAATCTACACATTTAATGCAATCTCTATTGCATAAAATACCACTAGCATTTTTCACAGAACTAGAACAAATAATCCTAAAATTTGTATGGAACCACAAAAGATTCTAAATAGCCAAAGCAACCTTGAAAAAGAAAAGCAAAGCTAGGGGCATCACAATTCCAGACTTCAAGTTATATTACAAAGCTGTAGTGATCAAGATAGTATGGTACTAGTACAAAAACAGACACATAGATCAATGGAACAGAATAGAAAACTCAGAAATGGACCCACAACTATATGGTCAACTAGTGTTCGACAAAGCAGGAAAGAATATCCAATGGGAAAAAGACCTATTGTTTTGAAACTTGATGGACAAGGACATCAGTTTTTAAATTGATTGTGAGTTCGAGCCCCCCTCCCCAGTCAGGCTCTGTACGGACAGCTCAGAGTCTGGAGCCTGCTTCGGATTCTGTGTCTCCCTCTCTCTCTCTGCCCCTCCCCCACTCACACTCTGTCTCTCTGTCTCTCTCTCTCTCTCTCTCTCAAAAATAAATTTAAAAAATATAAAAAGTAAATTGATCCATTAATTTATAAGTATAAAATAATGGACTGGACTGAATAAGATATTTAAAAATAATTAATATAAATTACTCTATGTAAAGAAGGATATTATTTTTAAAATCTGTAGTAAGACAAATGTGAAATGCTTTCTTAGATGACTAAAGTTAAACGGTAAGACTTACAGAACTGAAGGGACATTAGAATTATCAACTCTAACTTGTTATTTCATTGGTGGAGAAATTAATACTTAACAAAATTATGACTGACCCCAACTTTATGAGAACAAAGGTACTTTGAGTGTCACTATGGGCTGTTTCTGTTCTATAAATATTACTGAAGTAGTTTCTAGACCAACCATATTAGTATCTTTGTGTGGAACCATTCATATTTGACAAGCATCTTGTGATAGGCTACAAAAGGGATCACAATTCTCTATCTTACCCTACAGTCACTTTTTTTTTTTTTTTTTTTGCATTGTGAGTTGGCAGCTTCTCCCATTGATATATTGAGTCTATTTATGTATGTCTTATATCTTGATGGGTTTTGTGACTTGCTTTGAGTAACACAGTATGGGATAAATGGAACTGTGCCAGTTCTAAGCTTAGGACTCAGGAGGATTTTCCCACTGCCACTTTCACCACTAAGACACTGCAAAGCTGCCCATGAGAACAACCTTATGTTAGCCTGTGGGATGATGGGAAACAGGTGGCCTAATTGTCCTTTCACCTCAGCCGACATAAAACTAACAACCAGAGATGTGAGTGAGGCCATCTTAGACCAGGCATCTCCTACCCAATCCACCATATGACTGGCAGCTGAAATACATTCACAGAATCCAGCCATATATTAAAAACAAAACAAAACAGAAACAAACAAACAAACAAACAAACAAAAACACCCAGCTGAGCCCAGCTCCAGCTGCTGACCCAGAGAATTCAAGCTAAACAACTGGACATTACATCAAATCATGCAGTTTCAGGGCTTTCTTTGTTAGTTTTTGTTTGATTTTACACAGTAATATATAATCAATATACACCCTTAGGTTATTTCCTATAAACACTAAAAGTTTAACATTTACTACTTTTTTTGTCTTGCTGCCTCTCCAAAATTCATTTCTAAGAGATTCCCAAAAGGAGACTTACAATTTAGAATATGAACAACTGACTACTGAATAGCCTTCTAAATAAAAGCGAACAATACACTGAATTGGGGTGGGGGGGGCTATTTATACACACATATTTATGAAGAAACTATTGAAAAACAAATTGTAGGTTCATATAAACACAGTCCATTGTGGTGCTGGTTTTGTAAATTTAGTAATTTTAATAGGAAATTAAATTTGACCTAAACCACATATCAAACTGTCAGTTCTATTCATGTAAACTAAATGTAACCTATGCTGCCTGAACATAATCAGAAAATTAGCTATTAAGCTGTCTTTGCATGGCAACTAAAGTTCAAAGTTCTCCTAAAGCTCTCAAGGATAATTTTATATTAGAAGCTACCCAGGATACAATTAAAATTTTATGACAGTTGTCAGAAAATGTCTTGAGAATGTAACACACATTTATATCTGTGTATGAGTAATTAATACCCATTTCCAAACGGGTATCTCATGTACAAAAGGAACTGAGGACTCCCTTTGGGTAGATTATAACTGCTGTGTCATACCTTAGATATACATAGACCATTGATGGTAATTAAAATTTATTTTGTAATAGTGATAAGCTAAGGGATCATTAAAGGTCATGACTTTGTCCTTAATTATTTGGGTTATTGTTGTTATTTAATTAAACGAGTTTAATGAATCTTTGGTTACCACGTGGCTCTAAACTGAGCAATACACTTCAAAAGACCATGTTTTTGACAGCTTTGGCCGCTCTTTCTTATGCTCATGGAAGTAACTTATTGTACTCAACACACCACAGATTAGGTCAGTTAATTCTCTGGGCAAGAACAAATTGGATGGGAAAAGCATTTTGACTAAATTTAACAGAATTCAATTCAATTCAGTTCAACTCAGTTCAAGGCAACCAAATGGTATGTCAGACACTTTCATGCAAGAAGAATCCCTTCCTTCTTGGCAGAGTAAATGACAGTCTAATTCATTCCATTACTTCTACCATGCAAGACTCTGAAGAAAAGTGCCAAAATGGGGCATTCCCTCTACAAAGTACCAAGAGTGCCTTAGATTTAACACAAGTCAAGCTAGATTTAAGATTCATCATTCCTTCCTAAAGTAATATAAGGAAGATGGAGAAAGATCCAATGGTTAATTGCAATGAGAGTGTATTCATGTCTTAGACCTGTCATACTAAATTACCACAAATTAGGTGGCTTATAACAGCAGAAATTTTTTTCTCACAGTTGAAGCTACAGTCCCAAATCAAAGTGTCCGCATAGGTATGCTCCCCCTGAAGGCACTGAGGAAAATTTTCCCTTGCTTCCTTCAATTTCTGGTGGTTTCTGGTGTTCCTTGGCTTCTGGAAACCTAACTCCAGTTTCTGCTTCCATCTTTATTGGGCCATCTTCCCTGATTGTTTCTGTTATCTTCGCATGATATTCTCCTGTTTCGCACCCTCTCCCCCTGCCTTTTTTTCTTTTTTCTTCTCTTTTCTTTCTTTTCTTTTCTTTTCTTTTTTCTTTTCTTTTCTTTTCTTTTCTTTTCTTTCCTTCTTTTCCTTTCTCTCTCTCTCTCTCTTTCTCTTTTTTTTTTATAGGTACACTAATCATTGGATTTAGGACCTTAATCCAGTATGACTTCATCTTAACCAATTACATCAGCAAAGAAACTATTTCTAAATATGGTCACATTATACTCAATTATAGGCAAAACACAGAAAGAACTAGAAAAATGTGCTCATGCATCTACTTGAACCATAGAATCAAGACATTCACTGCCATTTTCCTTATGTGTCAGTTAACGGACTTGAATTATATATACCCTTACAGTTTTTAGTTCTGCAGTGTTTGTTTACATTTTAAAGGCTTGCACATATAGGTAAAGTGAACTTAGGAGAAGTACTGAGAAATCTCCTATAGGTAGTAGTAGATGAGAAGGCTTTAAATGAAGTGATGTGAAAGTTTTGGGTAGGTTTAGACTAGTAATCATCACCATACACTATATTATTTATACCTGCTTTATTAAGGTCTATGTGAAGTATCAAACAGACTATTTCCATTAATGGTACCAGGCTATAAAACTAAATTAAATTTGACCATCAGATTTTACCAGTGAAAGGTATAGGGTTAGTTTTATGTATCAACTAGGCTAAGCTATAGGACACAGTTATACAATCAAATTATAATCTTGTTGTTGTTCTGAAGGTGTTTTATAGATGTGGTTAACATCTATAATCAACCGAATATAGGAAGGTTACTCTAGATAATATGAATGAGCTTCGTTCAACTAGTTGAGGGACTTAAGAGAAAAAAAAAAATTGGCATTTCCTGGGCAAGAAAAAATTCTGCTTCAAGGCTACAACATTGACTCCTGCCTGTTTCCAGCCTGTCATCCTTCCCTATGAATTTTGGACTTGCCAGCCTGCACAAACATGGGAGCTAATTTCTTAAAAATAGATCTCTTTTGTATGTATGTATTTTACATTTAAATTTTTATATATTTATCATATTGGTTGTTTCTCTGGAGAACTCTTACTAATAAAAATGGTGAGTTACACAAGTCATCATTATAGAGAAATTCACAATATTTATAATTTTCAAATTAATATATGTGTGTAGAGAGTTATATGGTCATAAAATGTACCTTCAACGTAGAAGAAACATATATAAGGATTATTGTAATTAAGTGTTGACCAGAATATCTTTACTTTTTAATAACTTATTTTTTCCTTTTTATTCTCTTTACATACTCATTAACACAATGGTGTTCTTGAGGAAGAGAATTAAATAATTTAAATCAATTGCACATTAAACTGTGAAAATCCCTGACACATTATTCTTTCCTATCACCAGTAAGTAGAATAAAAATAATCAGCAGTATATCTAATTTACACCTCAAATATGTATATGTAATCTGGTCAGGTAGTGTAATTCCTCTCAGTTTGAGAAATGAATATTTGTCTCACAAACCCATTAAGTGCACTGTAAAGTAGTTAAAGAAAAAAGAGAAAAGTCAATTGAATTACACATTTAAAAAAGACAGTTCTATTTTTTTCTTTTAAACAGCATGTGTTATATAAACAAATAATACAAATAAAATATAGAAATGTAACACACTGGTGCCCTGCTATAAGAATTTTGTCTTTAATCAGAAATCGTCTAGACCCAAACTACCCTCTATGTGCTACATAAGGAATGAGACAGAATTGGGACACACCATTTGTTATCCTGAGATTATATAAATACATTAAACAAGAAAAACATAAAGTATATTTAATTTCCTTTACTTGATTTGTATGTTTATCCTAATTATGTTTGTTTTATTGTCACTTAGAATCACAACAAAGAGAACAGTAGTCATTTTCATTGAAAAACCTCAAGATTTGTTTTTCCCTTGGTGAACCAGAACAGAACATTCTGATATCGATTAACCTATCCCTAGGTTTTCATTCTCTGGGTTAAACAGACATAAGATAAAACATACCAAATTAGTTAATAAAAGATTTCAAGAAATGTAATAAAAATCAAACTTGTTTTAATTCGATGATGGAATTTGATAAAATTGGACTTTTGTAACTTGACAAACTATATAGGTCCATTATCCTATAACTACTTCAGCCTTCAACCCAGTTACTCACAGCACCGACTTCATAGAAATGAAATTCAATTGATAACTTTTAAATTAATCTGGTACCATTTGCCATGTAAGCAGCAATTGCTCAAAACTATTTTATTTTATCGACCACTTAAGTCAAGCTGTGGCCTGTATACTCTTTGTGGGACTTTGCAGAGCCAAGAGTGTCATAGGGGCATTTATTCTTAATATGGGGGCATTATTATTGAAAAAGAAAAAAAATATTTTTACATTCCTCATTTGATAAGTGAATGTTCAAATCAACAGAGTACACAAGGCTATTGTTTGGGAGCGTAGGTTAATTAGATTAACTTCCTAGTAACCACTGCCACTGTCTTCCGCTGAACCATAAAGTAGATTTTCTTACCGGCATTAGGGTGATTGCATTCTGCATTACTTCCAGTATTGGCGAAAACCTTCCCATATCCCACATATATTTGTTTGGGTTGTGATCTTTTCCTTAATCCTCTTAAAGATAAAGGTGCCCTTGCACATTTTCCCCCTAATTTTACAGAAGGATAACAAAGAACTACCCTATTGTTGTTTATCTTTAGCAACCTGTGGAAGGAAATTTTCCTAGAGGTGTTATTTTAAAAAGTGACATTCCTGTTTTCTCTTCCAAATAGAGCAAGATATACTTAAGAATGCAACACAGAATGCACATTTTTAAATAATCTAAAGAGTCAAAGGGATATGTTAATATATAAATTAATTCATGTAACTATTTAAATAATATTTCATTAAAAAATAATGACCTTACAGACACTATAACTTGTAAAAAGCTTTATGGTGTGTGTGTGTGTGTGTGTGTGTGTGTGTGTGTGTGTGTTAGTGCCTGTTTTTCCACTGTCTTAATGTTGAGGAAAATAACTACCTTTTTTATTGTGTAATGAGATGTGGTATACTAAAACATAACAGTAATGCCTTTTAAATAGATATTTTAACTTCTCAACATTAGAACTTTATAATTCAAAACATTATTTTTTTAAGATCTATTCTTTAAATAGAAAATTATAAATGCTAGTTTTATTCTTTTTAAAATTTTAGTAATTCCCTATAATTTATTGTTGTGATCATAATAACTATAGTGATATCCACTTTATTTTGTATGATATATTTTTTATTTCAGTGTAGTTGACACACAATATTACATTAGTTTCAGGTATACAACATAGTGATTCAACTTCTCTATACATTATGCTCTTTTCACCACAACTGTATCTATCACTATACCATCAGTATTACAATATCATTGACTATATTCCCTACGCTGTGCCTTTCACTCCCATACTTTCTTCCGTAACTGGAAGCTTGAAATCAGGAGCTGTGAGATCATGACCTGAGCTGAAGTCGGACACTTAACTGACTAAGCCATCCGGGTGCTCCGACTCTATAGGATTATTATTCATAATACGGTTGGATTTAAAAAAAATGTTAGCTCAGCAAAATTAGAGATTCTTTATATTTGATTTTAATAAATACACAAACTAACCATTTATACATCAGTAATAATTCTCATCATTTCCTAAAATGTTTTACACAGACTACTGGTTCTATGAGAACTGATTAATTGATTTTAGAATAGAGGACAGGTAGTCAAATATGTTTATATATCACAATTCTCTCTGGAAAAGGTTCAGTGAAGAGTAATGTATTAGAAGATCTTCAAAATGTTCCATCATAGAATTCTGCTGAATTTTTTAAACCTAGTATTTTTAAACTTGCCCAAATATGTGATTATGGAATTAAATACATTTTTATAAACCAGTGAAAAATCAATACAAACATACAGGTAACTTTGTGTGGGTGAGTGTACAAATGTGTATACTAAACTAGTTTTAAAAGGAACATATTATATTGGAAACATTGGTCCAAAGGCTACTTTATCATGAAAGATTTTTTAATTTGTTTAGTGTTTATTTATTTTTGAGAGACGGACAGAGCATGAGTAGGAGAAGGGCAGAGATAGAGGGAGACGGAATCTGAAGCAGGCTCCAGGCTCTGAGCTGTCAGCACTGAGCCCGATGCAGGGTTTGAACCCATGAACTGCAAAATTATGACCTGATCCGAAGTCAGACACTTAACCAACTGAGCCACCCAGGCACCTCTATCATGAAAGATTTTAAAGATGGTTGAAATATTTTAAAGATGGTTGACAAGTCAAATTAGTTTTGTAAGTTTGATGGTCAAAGATATGTTCTAAAATTTAAGTATATCTTGGGGTAACTGTAAAGCTAATTTTCTTTGTTAGATGGTCCTCATTAAAGGGAATAATAGATAAGTCTATGAGAAATGCCACTTCAGATTCATGGATATAATAATACTATTTTTTTTAGTAGAAAACAAATTGTAATAACATAACCTGAAAGAAAAAAAAATTTTCATTTCAAAATTTGCCCTCTGTATTAGCAAAAGGCAACCATAATTGAATACAAAGAAAGTCTATAATTTCAAAACACTTTTGAGTATAAGGCAAAGAGATGACTTTCGAATTATTGATACATATAATCCATATCCTCATCTGTTTACTGGTGTTTTGCATTTGTATTTTGTAATTGTCGAATGACTTAAGCTTAATGGATAAATTCAAGTAAGAGAATATCATGCAAAGTTTACAAAATCCTTAGTAAGTCATGGACTCTGAAATTCCTTTGGTGTTTCTACAAAAAATTATAGTACAAGAATATTAATATTTTGTAAGACTTCTCTGAAACAAAAGAGGTGCAGAGACTTCTAGTTTTCCTTCTACATCTATCCCTCTCTTGTTCCATGGAAATAGACATTTGGGTTGGGCATGTGGCCACCATAATATATTTTCCAGCCTGCCTGGAGGCTAAGTACTGGGCAATGGATTATAAACAGGGGTACCTCTCAGATGTTTCTGGCCTCTTCTTCATCCCCTCCACCATTCCCCTGCCTGGGTTTCAAAGCTGCTGTCTTAAGTTAGAGGCAATACATGGTGAAGTACCAAGTACAAAGAAGCTGTATCCCTGATAGCACAAAGCCTTAAACTTGTATACAAGCAAAAACTAAATTATTATTTTGTTAATGTTACATGCTATTTTGGGTTTTGTGTCACTTGCAGCTAAACTTCATCTTAACTAATACAGGATTGTTGGAGGGAAGAGGGATGATGTTGACTAAGTAGCCTGGCATTTTTATCAAAGAACAGTCATTCTTTACCTTTTAAGTGATTCACGAACACACAAGAGAGACATTACATACTGCATGTTTACGACATTACAAATGATACTCTAGACTAATATCCTTGATTTCTCTACTACAACTTGTTTGATTAGCCCCTTGACACTCTACTCAATTGAGGGAAAGAAAAGTAATTTATGACATTTTCAGAAATTTGGCTAATCTACTTTCACAAGCTTGTCAGCTGGGGTTTGAAGCTCAGGGTGACTCAGTAGTTAATTTTTCTTTTTTTTTAATTTCTAATTTTCTGAGAAATGTAGAGCTTTTCTAGGGACAAATCCTTCCTTTATGTTGGCCAAGAGTGTCTCTTCCTTGACTTGATGTGACACCTCCTTAAAATGACCTTGGAACTAGGATCCCAAAGGACCATATCCAATTTAAGCCCTTTCTGCCAAAAGGAGCCTCACTGGTTATTTTTTACAGCAACAGACTTGAAGCACAATGCATCTTGCTGCAGAAAAGACAGAGAATATGATTCATAGCAGCCATATGATTCATAGCATTCATAGCTCACCAACTTTGGGAAAAGCACCTGGAATCACATGTCCTTCTGCTGTTCATTGGCTTTTTCTCCATTAGAAAGAATTATATCAGAAAGAATTACAAAGAAGGTGGCAACACAGAAGAAAACAGGGAGGGAGGAGGTAACAGGAAACGGAACAGTTCTAGAACTCATGTCAAATTTAAGGCAAATGCATAGTGACAGCTAACCAATTTTTAAAATTCTCCATGTACTCTGTTACCTACCTGAGAGTATAAACAAACACTGATGCCCTAATGATATAGAAGAATGAAGTTCTTTAGTAGAACTTGGTGTTAAGCAGAACAAAGTTTGGTTAATTTAAACTCCAAGGCTACGATTAGCTATTGATGTGCATTTTTTGACTGTCAATTTCTAACTTTTTGCATTGCAAATGATGTAGAATAATTCTCTACCTCAAAAACAGTGGAGCAAAAAACTGTGGAGCATCCTAAAATATAAGATGAAATTTCAGGAGCCAAATAACCTACATTTCCTTTATTCAGTTTCATGAATAAAAAAATAGATCTATTTTATGTGGGGATTTTACCCTAATGAGGGAAGTACCTGATTTTTCTATGGCCTATTGCTGAATTTTAAATGTAAAATGAACCCATTTATGGACAGACCAAATACAAAGAATACTAATGTACATTGTCTTATAGCTGTCAGTCCCCAACAAGTTGTCTCTCCAGACCATCAAAGATGAGCCCACAGGTGCCTTGTTTACTATGCCAGTTGGCCCTACCCACTTTCCACACCAGTCTGGTTCAAGGCGGATTATTATCCATATCACCCCAAACATCTGGTCTTAGTTGAAATTTCCTGATATTGATTCTTAGATTCTAGATTATTCCTCCATCTCAGCCTATACTACCTTGGTGTCTAGTTCTGTGAAGAGTTCTGTGGAGAGCCTCTGAGCTATTTTTCTGTGGTCCCCTAGGTTCAACATTTATTTGCCTCTCTGAATGTTTACTTCCTTCCTCTATTCTCTGATGCTAGGCCATCTCTTTCTTTTGGCATCATTATGTTCCACCTTGGACTTTTAGTACAGATGTGTGTAAGAGAAAACCAAAATTTGGATGGTGTTATTCTCTGTCAGGTATCAGCTGGGCATAATCCCGATAACTTCTGATGCACTTACTGAGTCCAGTGACACAGTCTGATGCCTATCCCAAATCCCTTTGTGTTATTGAGATAGTCTTATGATCAATTCAGTTGCAAACCTACAGAGTTCCAGGCACCGGATATATGAAAATTAATAAGGCACTGATTGTATCTTCAGGGAAAGTCATACATCTGAAAATCAACATAAGGTGTTCACTATGTTGATGCTTGGTCCAGAGATTTAACAGTATGAAATAGCTAAAAGAAGAAAGATTGACATCTGCACTGGCCAAAAGGAAGTCTAGTTCTAAAATAAAATCACTCAACTAATTCAGAAAAAAGATTAAAGAAAGAACCAACATAGAGCAGAATGTCCCTTGTGTGTTCTTGTATCCCCAATGCCTAAAATATAGCTCAGTACATTGTAGAAATGCACTAAATACATTTTGAATGGATTGATTATTCTTACAGCAGATTAAGCTGTCATATAAATTAAATAGTTTCATGTGAACTTCTCACTGACACAGATCTGTAACTCAAATATATATACCATAAGTACTAAATTGTAACACATAAAGTTGATTTGTAAAGTGGCTTTATACATTACTTCCATCAGGACAAAAACTGCCCAAAAAGACAGAGAACACTTCTGTGGAAGATTGAAGAGTTAACTTGGTGACTTGTGTTGAGAAGTTATTCAAAGGAAAAAAGACCTGACCTTCAACAGGAATGTGATTTGGGTGAATGCCAGGGGCCTACACAAGCAATTCTATCATTTGAAAATTAATAAAGGTCTCAAGAGAAACCTCTTCATAATATAAAGTTTCTCCAAAACACACACACACACACACACACACACACACACAC